>NC_039286.1:3433484-3511700 GCF_003368295.1 Carassius auratus
CATTTAATCCCCAGCTGCCAGGCAAAAATCATATGTTAAAATAGAAACACTGAAAATACTATTTGCTTATACTGCAATAATCTTTATTATTCACAATTTTGAAAAACTGTCTTTTACAGGGCACTTATAATAAGCATAAACAGTAAAAAAAAAAAAAAAACAGTGCTGCTTGACTAGCAAAAGCTATTCAAAGGGAAAATATGCTTAATTTTTTTTTAAATAAAGTGAAGCAGGATCTACCTGGTTTCACTGAAGCCAAAGCCCAAGTGGCATTTCAGTGAAGCCGCACTCAAAAGCAGAAGAACGTTGCACTAATTTAACCCTGATTGGAAGTGATTCAATTATTTAAGCGACTAGAATGATTCTGTTTTGAATGTGAATTTCCTCGTCCTTTCATTCTCTTGCTCCTTCCATCACTCTTGGGAAAATTATCTCTTGACGTCTAGGTGTTTGTGTAATCAACCAGAAATTGAGGCAACTCTAAACCTCACTTCAAACGCAGAAAGACAAAGTCTTCAGGAAAGTGCCCACCTGTGTTGATTCACCCCGCCCACCTGTGACTAACCACGACCCGTGACGGAAGCGGTTGACTAACCGCTCCAACGTAATTGAGAGTAAAACCGGGACCATTGGGAGTATCCAAGTGGTCATGGGATAGCACATGAAAAAAATAATAAAAACAGGCACTAGCAGCAGAAGTTGGTGGGTTTTGGCAGAATGAAATAAGACAGGCTGGAAACAGCCATCTGACTCTTATACAACATGATTTGTTTGAAAAGTCGGGGCAACCTCACACTGAACAGCCATCTGTCTTCATAAGATTCCTGCCAGTGCCTCAGGGCCCCTCAGTCCAAAAATACACCCAAAAAAACCACAACAAAACAATAGAACTCAAGAAAGTTACGCCTAGAGTGAGAGATTCTATAAATTTAATATGAATCTGGAGGAGCTTGAACTATAAATAGACATTTTACTGACATGAAGACTGAGTGAACGATTATTAGAGTGAAATATATTTGACATGAAAGCTGACAGGAAATAATTTTCAAAAAAGTATCAAAAAGTAAAAACCATGTTTTCTGGATATGCAGCATATATTATATTATATTATATTATATTATATTATACTAACAGGTGCAAGGTGCATAAAATTATTGGTAATCAAAAAAATACCATGACAAATATCAGTGTACCATGGTAATACCATCACTAACAGTAATAAACAGTACTACGCTTTTTTGGCAAAGTACCACAGTATTACCATCTGATAAACTTGCAGTACCATGGTGTTTTGATATACAGTTATCCTATTCAAATACCATGGTATTACCATTGTATTTGTTGAGGTACAACTACAAACAAGCAGCAAAAAGTGCCATAAAAACCTGGAGTACATGCAAATCCCATTTAAATACTACAATGTATATCAAACTAATCACAGTACCATGGTATAGGAATATAATAAAATCTAAATATAATTATCAAAACTACTTTATTAATTGCAGCACTGTACCCAGACATATACCGTGGCACTGTATGATTATTATAGTAAAATACTATAGTATCTCATGGCATTCCATGAAGTTCCTTAAAGTACCACACTTGCAAACAAATAAAAAAAACTTCTCTGAAACCACTAGAAGTTGCTTGGAGTACAGTGTAAATATGATATTAAACTGTGACACATATCACAGAATCATGGTATTACCATGAAGTATTGGTACTGAATTAGAGCTGCAACTAACGATTATTTTTTCTGTCGACTAATCTAACGATTATTTTTTTGATTAGTCGACTAATCTAACGATTATTTTTATTACAATAAATAATTAATCTAATGTTCTTTTTTTTATTAGCTAATGAGTCCTTTGGATAACTTTACAAAAAAAATATAAGTACAACTTCTAATATAATATTTCAACCTTTATTCATTTTCAACCTATGTGGTTGAAGTTTTTACAGTATAAAATAATAAAGAGGCAAAGAAAATGATTTTACTATGGTAAATATGAGATTATGATAGCGTTTATAATTTAAACCACAGTAGCCATAAATGTACAGTTGTCTGAGATGTCATGAAATGTTCTTTAGCATCACAAACCATAAAATGTATTTAGGGTTCTGCTATGGTTTAGCATGGTTTCCAGAGATCTGGAGCTGATTCAGGGTAGCTCGGTGGTTTGTGACTGTTGTCTCGCGGCGCACTGTCTTTTAAGGGGCCGTTCACATATCACGTCTTTTGCACGCTCAAATTCGTTATTTCCAATGTAGGCGTGCGATAAGCGTGGTCATAATGGAAGCAACGCGGTCGCGACGCGCTCGTTTTTTCCAGGCGCATCCGCACCACATCGAGTTAAAAACATCTCAACTTTTCAGAATGCTGCAAGCGCAAGAATATCAGACCTGAACCAGGAACTTGGTCACCAGATCACACGGTAACCAGTTAAACCGTAACACAGGAGAGCGCCAAGATGTTTTCCTCTGAGGTGCTCGCACAGTTGAACAAAGGGCCATTTTATTTGTCCTGTGTTTAAAGTATTCCCATACTTTTGATAACAGTGGTCTCTGTTTTTGTGATAGAATGCAACTTTCTCCATTCCCAGTATGCCATTACGCGATATATAAACAAACAGTGTGACGCGTCGACGCATTTCACGCACGTCGACGTATTTTTGTAGTCGACGTAATCGATGACGTCGACGCGTCGTTGCAGTAAATCCAGTGGAATATGAATATAACCAAATTAAAAAAATAAGTACCACATGGTATATAAATATGATACTATGGTGTATTCTGTATCAAAGCACCATATTTTAGCATGCAATACCATCACTGTACCAGCTAATCACCATGGTTTGAGTTTTTAAACAGTAAATGAACGACACTGCCATAGTATTTTAATGTGGCAAAGTGTTCTGCTATTTGCCTTAATAAGTCTATTAATAATCGAGCCTGTGTCGTGTGCTTAAGAGATCCAGAAAACACTTCAACTCCTTCCAGCCGCCTCCGACTGCCAACAGGGATAGAGACAACTTAATGACAGCGCCTGTCATAAACATGAATCAAACAGACCACATGGAAACACAATGGTGTGTGTTTAGTTCAGAATCTTTTAAACAGTAATTAAGATCGCTACGAGAGCCGATCAGAGCAATACCGCCCCGCATAAACAGTGCGCGAGGTTAAAACTCAAAGATCATGCTAATATACCATAATTAAAGTTTCAGAGAAAACAATAACTCACACGGAGGAAGTGTAAGAGAGAAGTTTCTGAGAAGAAATACTACTCACCGATCTTCTTCGAGCGCTCGTCTCCTCTGCTGTGCATCGTGATTGGAGAGTAGATAAATGGGCTGGCGCTGGACATGCCCTGTCCCAGAAGGCCTTTCACCTTATGAGGACGCAGACTCACTGGCAGGTTCAGCAGAGAAACGGATCTAAAAAACAATAAAAAAAAACAGAGTTAGGCCTGTTTCACATATTGAGTAAGCAGAAAGGACCTGGAGGAAGTCTCTCCAAGCCTAAATTGATTTGATCATAAATACAGTAAAAACTGTGAAATATTGCTTCAATTTATAATATGGTTTTATATATATATATATATATATATATATATATATATATATATATATATATATATATATATATATATATATACAGTGGGGATCGAAAGTTTGGGCACCCCTTGCAGAATCTGTGAAAATATGAGTAATTTTCAAAAAATAAGAGAGATCATACTAAATGCATGTTATATTTTATTTAGTACTGTCCTGAGTAAAATATTGTACATAAAAATATTTTAACATTTATTCCACAAGACAAAAAAAATGCTGAAATTATTAAAATAACCCTACTCAAAAGTTTGGGAACCCTTGGTTCTTAGTATTGTGTTCTGTTACCTGATGATCCTCGACTGTCTTTCTGTTTTCTGATGGTTGTGCATGAGTCCCTTGTTTGTTCTGAACAGTTAAACTGAGCAGCGTTCTTCAGAAAAATCTTTAAGGTCCTGCAGATTCTTCAGTTTTCCAGCATCTTTGCATATTTGAACCCTTTCCAGCAGGGACTTTATGATTTTGAGATGCACCTTATCACACTGAGGACATTTGAGGCACTCAAACACAACTATTTAAAAAGATTCAAACATTCACTGATGCTCCAGAAGGAAACAAGATGCATTAAGAGCTGGGGGGTGAAAACTTTTGGAATTTGAAGATCAAGGTAAATTGTACTTAATTTGTGTACCAGGAAACATACAAGTATCTTCTGTTGCTTACGAAGGGCAGAACTAAATGGAAAAAAATTATATTTCAACAAAATAAGACAAATTTGGCCATCTTCATTGTGTTCAAAAGTTTTCACCCCCCAGCTCTTAATGCATCTTGTTTCCTTCTGGAGCATCAGTGAATGTTTGAATCTTTTTAAATAGTTGTGTTTGAGTCCCTCAAATGTCCTCAGTGTGATAAGGTGCATCTCAAAATCATAAAGTCCCTGCTGGAAAGGGTTCAAATATACAAAGATGCTGGAAAACTGAAGAATCTGCAGGAGCTTAAAGATTTTTCTGAAGAACGCTGCTCAGTTTAACTGTTCAGAACAAACAAGGGACTCATGCACAACCATCACAAAACAGAAAGACAGTCGAGGATCATCAGGTAACAGAACACAATACTAAGAACCAAGGGTTCCCAAACTTTTGAGTAGGGTTATTTTAATAATTTCAGCATTTTTTTTGTCTTGTGGAATAAATGTTAAAATATTTTATGTACAATATCTTACTCAGGACAGTACTAAATAAAATATAACATGCATTTAGTATGATCTCTCTTATTTTTTGAAAATTACTCATATTTTCACAGATTCTGCAAGGGGTGCCCAAACTTTCGATCCCCACTGTATATATATATATATATATATATATATATATATATAGATTAAAAATTGCAATTTACTCCTGTGAATTTTCAGCATCATTACACCAGTGTCACATGATTACATAAGTATGCTGCTTCGCTGAGTTACAATGCTTCATATTTTTGTCAAAAACCATGATACACTCCTTTCAGGATTCTTTGACAGATATAGCTCAAAAGAACAACATTTATTTGAAACATGTTGTGCATCCTTGCTTAATAAAAGTGTTATCTTACCGACCATAAACCTTTTAAAGGTATTGTTAAACTTATGAAGCAACATGATGAATTGATGAATTACTCAACTGCTGTTTGAAAAAAAGCTAGCGTCCATTCAGTGTAGTTTAACAACCATTTTGATGTATAATTAGATTTCACAAAAATTGCAATAATGCTCAATTGTACATTTTTAATAAGCATTTCACAATATATGATAATAGAAAAGTATCACATTTTGTTTGAGAGCACAACCCGAGCCTTAAGCTGCTCCTAAACAACATCCCAAAACACCCTAAGCAACCACATGCCACATCTAAAAAAAAAAGCAATGGGAATGTAATCTACTTATGTTATCACAGGCTCACAGCAAACAATAAAATAAAATAACAAATAACAAATAAATAAATAAAAAGCTCTGATATATTAAGTGATAGCACTCATGTGGTCAATACAAATAGTCATTTTCAGTCATCACTTAAAGATTATGCCATTCCAAACCTTTCTGACTTTCTACTGCAGAACTAAAAAAGAAAATATTTTGGAAGGACAAGATGACAGAATGTTCATTAATGTTGGAAAGTTGACGTACTGTGCAAACCTTGAGTATTAAACTTCAACACATAACTCTTCTCACAGCGCTTGTGCTACTGAACATGAATGATTCCTAAAATCAGAGGTGTGCTGGTACCCCACTATGTGATCAGACTTACAGCTTTCACCAGGGGGATCATAAAATAGGCTAAAAAGAAATTCCACAGACTTATACTTAAGCCATATCTACAGATCAGAATAGAAAAAAAATCTATTTTGACTAAAACCAGTAAGCTACCAACCCCAAAAAACTTCCACAAAACCCAAGGAACCACCCCAGGCCCAGACCCTAAATAATTACCCAAAACACACTAACAATCAACCTAAAAACTTTAGTTACCACCCCGGACACCCGATCAACCATCCATAAATCCCTAGCAAACATCCTAGCAACAACCCCAAATGCTAGCAACCACCCTAACAACTACCACAAACACCCTAGCAACTACCCCAAACCCATGAACTGACTTTAACTGACAAATTGACGGTTTACTGTTGTCCTCCTGCATTATGGACACACACTATCCTATTTTCTTGTTTGACACTGAAGCTGCTTTGACACAATCTGTAATGTATAAAGATAGCACTATAAAATAAAGATGACTTGACTAGACTAAAAGCCCTAGTAACCACTCACAATGCCATAGAAACCACCCAGTCAGTTATATTCAATCATTAACAACACCTGGCAACCACCCCAAACAGCAACCACTATATATAATATAAGTTATATACAAGTAAGCAATAGAGAATAGAAAAAAATCAATACTGTGCTTTCTAGAAAAATATACTGGCAAGTCTGTGTCTAAATCAAGCTCTCAAGCGTTGACAGGCTTTCAACACTCTTTAGCTCTGTTTCTACCCTTCCTGTTCCCAGATATTCATAGAAAAGGACACGAGGAGTCAAAAAATTTATAATTTCACTTGAATCTGAACAATGAACAACTCTGCTTTAGAGCTTAAATGTCTCATAACACTGTTGCCAGAGCAACAACATCTCTGACCAACAATCAGTGCAGTTTAACCCTTTAAAGGCCCGTTCACACCAAGCATTATAACTATAAAGATAACGATAAAGATATAGTTCTAAAAATCGTTCTCAATATTAAAGAATAGCAGAGTCCACACTACAACTATAACGATAAAGGCATAGAGAAACGGTATCATTGGAAATATTTTCAGAAAGATTTTTTTCCAGCTGATGAACGATATAAACATTGACATCCAATCAGAATCCATCCTAATGTAACGAGCTCGAGGATTTCAAGCGGGAGACGCGCGTGCGCTCAGAATAAACAGACGATATCGTTCGCTGGTGTGGACGCTAATATCGTTATCTTTATAGTTATTGTTCGCTGGTGTGGACGCTAATATTGTTATCTTTATAGTTATCATTCTTGGTGTGAATGGGGCTTTACGATCATCTGCAGATTTGGTCTTATTTAGGGATATGTGCCTTTGTGCATACAGACATCTAAGGCCTGGTTCACACGGGACGATTTTAAAATTGTCGGCCGATTTTCCAAACCTGAGAGACCCCACACACGGCGATAAAAAAACACGGGTCTAACAGTTTTGGTCGTTCCGTGTGTGGTGTGCAGCCACACGGCAATATCAACACATCACACACGAACCGATTTGACTCCCGAGCATTCCCAGGTCAGACGGGAAATCTCGCAAAATCCCTCGAGATCAAATGTGACTTTAGAGTAAACAATCATGGCGGACGAAGAGGATGCAGTGGCCATAGTTTGTGCTTTGTTTTTAACGGGAAAAAAAAACATAAGAAAAACAAGAAAAGGCGATGGTCAAAGAGGTGGAGACAACGCGAGCATGGACTATACTTGCTATATCATGATATGGAGATAAGTTGTTGTTTTATCTCATAGAAATGTTGTTACGTACTACACAGATTAATAACCGTTGAAATAAACGTTCATATATTCGTTTCCATGTACTCTGGTGGACTGCAGTTGTGGATGTAGTTATGCCCATCGACTTTATTTGTATATGTTATATTTGTTATATACGCCGGCTGTTTTGATTTTGTTTCCTGGTACTTCCTCACCGCCTCGTCACCTCGCTTTCTGATTGGCTACACGCCACAGTCCACAGGCTGCGTGATTGTTTGTCCTCGGGGGACACCACACACGAGAAGAAATCGGGCCAAATAAATCCAACATGTTGGATATCCCCGATTTGAGATCGGAGCGGTCCCGACATTCTTCCGAGCAGAGGAGAGCAGTCTTAACACACCACACACGCCAGGAATATTTGATCAGATTATTTTACGATAATCGGAGCATCCTAAGATTGTCGGAAGGGCTGAATCGGGGCTAAAATCGGCCCAATTATCCTGCCGTGTGAACCAGCCTTAAGTAGTGATTGTGTTTTTCAACATTAGTGTGCACCCTTTATTTACAGACAAAAGAAGGTCCAGGAAAAATCTGTAGATGGAAAACTCTCCATATAAGTTTCTTCTTTTTTCCTACTTGTTTGCACTTTTTGTAAAAAAAAAAAAAAGTTTATTTACTAAATATTAAGGTTTTTAAGGTATCTAATATTTGGATACTTCATTTCCACGATCTAAAGTTTGTTTGTGTAGGCCTTCTTCATTTTATGCCAAAATCATGATGTAACAACATAAAATGCGTCTTTAAAATGACAATAATATCGATTATCGCAATTATTTCTAGGGCAATATATCGCACAATAAAAGTTGTTATCGTGACAGGCCTAATTGTGGCTGCATTGTGTCACATGACAAGCATGACCCGTTGCATGGAAACAATAAGGAAGTACATTCTAAAATAACGGTCACCTAAAAAAAAAAAAACTCATGCTGGGTAATATTTTAAACTCGTGTGCGAAAGGGTTAATACTGACATTTACTCTTTCCTATAAGACAACAATCCCTAGAGCAAGATGGCAAGATTTCATTACAGAACTTTTTTAAGATATGTCTAAAATTTGCCCTCCATGTAAATTCAGGAAGGCAGGCAGCAAGCAAGATATTGCATGTTAGTGATATGTGAAGAGGGAGATAAATATCATGAGAAACGCTGCTTGTCTGAAGTTATATAATTAAATATCCCTTTAAGAATAAATGTAGGGAATTTAACAACTCAGAAAATAAAAATAAAAAACAGCTCTTTAGAAAGGAGCGTTAGAGGAATGGAGACTTCAATCAAGCGAAGCTGCTGGTGGGATTATGAAATACAACTGTTAAACACATTTATAGGCCTTTCTTTCCTACACACAAAGAACATCAGCAGCTTCCTTGGGACAGATGAAAGGATATGCGAAGTTATGTGTTTCCCATTAAAATATTTCATTTGGGGAGATTAAAACAAATGAAAACTGCATTTTAAATTTTCATACAGCTTTCTTGCGGCTCATAGGCCAACAAACTTCAAACATGTTTTAAACCATTTAGATGAGTCATTTTTCACACACTGAGCTGTGGAAATACACCATCAAAACCCTGCGAGTGGCCATTGAGACAAACATGTTCAAATAAACAATAAAACATTCAGTTTTTATGGAAAACAGACATATTAGACTATTTAGAAATTAAATGACAAGTACGAACTCATTATCATTTGACATTCCACATATGCAAATCATCTACTTCATATATAGAATCTTTAAAGGGACAGAAACAAAAATCAGCCTGTTTGAATCAAAAGATCAGAGTAGAAATAGAACATGGACACACAAAACTAAATAACCGGTATTACTTGTTTTGGTACAGGGATGTCAAGGGAAAACAACAAAAGGCCCTCTCACCTGACGATGGGCAGTTTGGTGAAAGGAACAGGAGGAAGTTTGAGTCCATCAGGGAGGCTGATCACCTCCATTCCACCTGGACACTTTGACGTATAGTTCTCCAAACTCTGGGTCACTTCTTTCTTCTCTGTGGAGAGAGAAGACATCATGCATTTTTAGGTTGTGTTGCAATAAAATTTAGTAAAAAAAAAAAAAAAAGTAAACATGTAAAAGTAAACAATAAATAAATACAAATAACAGTATACAACTAAATAATATCATATATAAATACATTGTATATTATTTTTATTTTTCTAAAAAGAAAAATGTGAAAATAAAAGATAAAACAAAAAACAATAATAAAATTACAAATTAAATGGTAACAATTAAAATAGTGCATTATAAACTGTATGCACTAGTGATGTCAAAAGACCCGGTACTTTGGTACCAAGTCGGTACTACAAAAATGAAAATGTGACTGTACCAGGTTTCTTTAAACACTGGTGGTACCGATGACCCGGTCAACCCGGTTCTTGACGCATACAACGCTATGTTTTCCGTGAAGCAGAAAATGCGGACGGAATCTCAAAATCCAGTCATGAAAATGAAACTTACATTTTAATATGGACAGTATCGGAATTTGTCAAAGTTAGCATAAATTGATTAAATCCAATCTCCATATGGACCAGTATCTGTAAAAGTTGGTTGAAATCTGAATCCTGCATGTTCTGCGCGTCTCTCTGTGAATGAATGAATGAATGGCAGAGATGTGCGAGATTGTTTACTACATAGACGGAAGCGCGTGACGCTTGCAGTCATTTCAGCATCAACAACATCATCAGAACTGTTCTGAGTCCCTTCACAAGCATTTTACCATTTCATTTAGTAAAACCAGTGTCAATTTAAAGGTATTCATGTCAACCCGTCAAAATAAGTTTATTTTTACATAAATGCATTGTGCTAGAAATAATACTATTATTTAGTAGAATGTATGTGATACTGCTACTACTGTTGAAAAAACCAATAAAACTTTTTAAAGAAATAAATCACAATATTTCTTCCATGTTTTAATTTAAATAGCAAATCCCCTTTATTTACCAAATAATTAAATGCGTTTAAATTTAATTAATTAAAAGACTATAAGTATAATAAAAATATTTTAAAAAAAATATATTATTATAAATTATAAATTATTATAAATATTATTATAAAGCCTCATAAATAATAATAATTATTATTGTTTTTGTTATTATTCTTTTAAATATTGTATTATTAAAGTAAAGGTTTATAAATAAAATGCCTTATAAAACAACTTACAATCAGTAAAATACTCTTTTAAACAATTGTACACAATCAAATGGATATGTTACTAAAATCTGATTGGTTGAGCTATAAAAACTAGCAAGAGCCAACACCACACCTCATATATCAGCAGATCATCAATGCATCTAATGTGCATCGAGAGCCCCAAGGGTGAAATTACCCACAATCCTCACTCACAGGTCTCTAGCCCAGAGCCAGATATAAATTTAACAAGGCAAATAATCGGAGCGTCCGTACATCATGAGGGGAGACGTGCATGGCTAACGATCGGTCTATTTTAAGCTCAGTTTCCACAGGTGAGCATCGTATTGACTTACTGCTCTGTCTATAAAAATGTTTACGGCCTCACTCTGCCATCAATTCACACCTCACAGCCTTTCCGATAAAACCAATGATCCTGCTGCAGTTAGAATCTGATCCAAGCGCTCGGAAAGAATCCCTGCTGCACTGAGCAACAGGCATGCAATGCATTAGAGACAGGATAAATATAATGGACCGCCGTATTGTTATCATGCATTATTAGATTTTTTAAAGTATATAAAATAATAAAAATAATAATAATGTATTTCTATTATTGCTATTATTATTATTATTATTATTATATACTTAAAACATTAATATTATGCATTAATAAAAATAAATTGTTCATAACATTAAGTATAATTAATAATACAAAATGCTATTAATAATTTAATGTTATTAATATGATTGTTATTGCTGTTTATTATTATTATTATTAATATTAACGTTATAAAATAAAATGTTATAAATAAAATAAAAATGCATTTTCTAATATATGAAATTATATAAAATAATAATAAAATAATTCCAAACAATAATCCAAATTTGAAATGTAATCATTACTATGATAAGAATACAAATGTAACGTTTTAAATATTATTATTATCATCATGATCATTTTTCACTACTACTACTAAACGAAACGTTAATTGTTCTACAAACAAAAGGAATCCTTTGCACCCTGAACAGATGGGAATTGAAAGCTTATATAGTTGCTGGCAGATTGCTGTCCCCGGTGGCAAACGGGAAGGTCTGACTAACTTATAGCTGCCATTAAAGATTTAACATGACCACAAGAAAGATCAGTCTCATCTATATTTCTCCTTCCTCACACAGGGGTGCAACTGGCCCATGGTGAAGTGCCGTCTGAGATGACAAGAAGGGGAAGGAGAGGATGAGAAGAGGTGTAATACACATCCATCACAACTCATTCTCATGATTAGGGAATAACAGATCAAAAATTCTCATTCTCTGTGATTTTAGGACATCGAATGAGGTTAGAGGTGGTCAGTTCATCTAAAGAATGAGTGTGATACAGCTAATGATATAGTTCCCTTTACATGCAAGAAAAACATAAAATGGACATGTAACAAATGCATTTTGTTTTTTATTGTACTTTAAAGTTCCTACTGTAACAGAGACTTTTTGCATTTACATACTGCCAAACCACACAGTTCAGATCTAAAAAAAACAATCTAATAGATGTTCTCTCTGTGTGTTCTGTTCATCTGACAGCGCTGAAAGACACCCGTGTGCATCTCTGGATCGCCGTTGGACAGGATCTCTGCCTACTATTGGGTTATATAACACTAATCTCAAATAACAACAGGGAAAAACCAAAACCAAACACTTAGAGTCCATCTACTTGGAGAATTGTCAAACTGACTGCATCTAATTACAGAAACTAACTTCTGCTTTCAATTCATTGTGCCCACCATGATCTCATTTTCTCTATTTTGCATGCTTGAAAAGTCTAAATCCATTTCTAAAACAAAAGAAAACTTTGCCTTTTTTAGATTATGGTAATGACTGTCCGTTTTCATTTTTAACAATTTCTGCCGTTTCAAAAGTGGCCAATGCAGAAAGCAAAGGTTTCTTCTATCAATGCTTCTTGGTTGAAAAGATGATCTTGAGAAGACAAGAAAACTAGATTAAAAAGCCGTCAGACCAGTCAGAGCCAAAGTGATTCATATTCATTGTCTGAGCGATTGAGAGAAACAGGGTAGGTGAATATGTTTCTCTTATTAAATGACAAGGGGGTCTGGTTACATAAAAAATCTCAAACCACACTAGTCTAAATAAACAATTTTCTAAATTTATATCGATCAAAAGGAGGAAATTGTCTGTTAAAGCCATTTTACTCTATAATTATTTTGCTCTTTTTTTGTGAAAATAAAAAAAAAAGATAGAAAACATAAGGCATGAATCACATTTCTATCCCCACTATTCATTTATACAAATTATTTTAAAGTGTGCTTTCAGTTATCATATAATTATCATAGCACTTCCTTCCGCGGTTCTCAGCATTCATCAAAAACATTACAACAAAAGGAACCCAACACATAAGGTACAGTATTCACAGCTTCTGATATGGCCTTTGCATGTGACTCCAATTAACAGGGTGAAAAAAAAATGTTAATCGCTCACTGAGATTTTCTTGTACAACAACATCATTGGTAATCAAATGCTGTCTTCTGTGTGAAATGATTTATTTAGCAATGGGTGCCATAAAACCGTACTCACAACCCATTTTACTTCCATAATATATTTACAAGTAAAATGGATATTAACAGGCTTTTCAATGGCCAATATGCATAATTACAAATATATTTATACATATTGACTTATTTATCTTATATATGAAAATATATTCTACATATATTGTATGGAGAAAATAAATAATCTAATATATAGAAATAAATAAGTACATTATTTATTAAATAAATAAATACACATAAATAAATAACCATAAAACTACACTCACAGCCTATTTTACTTCCATAATATACTTAAAAGTAAAATGGATATAAAAGTGTTTTATATTTTTTATTCAATGGCTGATATGCATAATCATAAATATATTTATGCATATTAGCCTATATATTTTATACATATTAAAAAAAGATGTATACTACATATATTGTCTGGAAATTAATAAATAATATACTGTATGGAAATAAATACATTCAATTAAATAATTATAAATAAATAATTTTAAATATATTTATAAAATAAAATAAAATAAAAGCATCACCATTAAACTGTGTTCACAACCTATTTTACTTCCATGATTTTTTTTTTAAAGTTAATCAAGGTAAAAAGTTAAAAAGGTATTAATGGGTTTTTCAATGGTTCCAGAATTATAAATATATTTACACATATCAAACTGTATATTTTATATGCAATATATAATACACATATTGCAAATAGATAAAGGAAATAAAATAAAGAAATAAATTACAAAAATACTTTTACAAAACATTTACTCAAAATTGATAATAAAAATATGCATTCTGAAACAACAATTTCTTCATTCTAGAGCGTTTTAACTAAAGTGTTTCTGATGGGTCAGGACAGAAGAGAAAATAAATGTGTGTAATATGAAATGGCACAGACTCAACAAAAACTCCAAACATGACTGAGGGAGTAAAAAGCCTCCAGCTGTCAGAAGAGATGAACTCGAGTGCTCAGGTTGATGCAAGGACTGCTGACGGGATACAAGCAGAGATGACTGTCACATAAATTATGTATAATGTGTAAACAGAGTGCTGAAGTCCACCGCAATGAATTTACCAACTGCAGATGAGTAACTGAACCCAACAAACACACAACATGCTGACAAACGCGTCACACTTCTCAATCGGGGAGATAGAAATGCAGGCAACAAATAAAAAAGCATCGTCATTTGTGAGCCACCAAAGCTGAGAGGAGGTGGCCAACCGACTCAGAAAATTGCTGTTTACAGCAGTTCAGTGAGGAGGAATAGATTGGACGCTACTTGGTCCATCACAAGGGTCCGCGGAAAGCCGTCTGCATCTTTGGCTGCAAGAAGGAGGGGTTGTTGCTATGGAAACAATCAACATTCAGAAATGTGAAGGAAAAGTACAATTTATGAGACGTTTCATAACGTCTTCAGACAGAATGTTCAAACTGAACATAATTGCATGCCATCTGATCAGGGTATAATTACTGACTTTGCACTGGCCTCTATAGAGACGACACGTGGGTCACTAACTTGATATACTGCAAATTTTCGAGTCAACTATCAAATAAAAGGGTTCAGCCCCTGAGGGAGAGACTTTATATGACAGAACGCAGGGGAAAAGAAATGCATTTACACCATTATATGTACCCCTTAAAATATCACAATTAAAACGCTAATCTTTTTAAATGGGTGGTTATTCTTGTCAAGACAACTGTACTGTAAAAGAGTCAGTGTTGTTATCAGTAACTTAAGTATTAAAAAAGGTAATTAATTAATTTTTTTAATAAAATAAAAATAAAACCTGAAATTAAGCTGATAAACAAAATCTAAATAAAGCTCAAATCTAAGAAATAAAATTAAAGCCATCAAGGCAACATTAAGTTTTAGTACTAAAATTATTAAAACAAAAAAAATAACTAAATATAAATATTTTTAAACAATTATAATAAAAATAGATGCAAAATTTTAAAGGAAATATGAAATATAAAAATAAAACAAGGCTAAATAATAATTTGTGCTATAATAGTACAAAAAAACAAATCTAACAACACTGACATCAGCTCCAAAAAATTATATAGCAAAGATTTCTAAATTTGTAAGAATATGCAGATTAGTGAGTGTTGAAGGTGTTTGCCAAGGTATTGCAATGTGGTTGTTAATGAGTATTGGGTGCTTTTGAGCACATCACTACACAAAAATGTAATGCATTTAGTGCATTGCTATTTTCTTGCTATTCTGTTTGGCGTGGTTGCTGGGCATTGCCAACATCTTATAAATGGTTTTAGTACATTGCTATGCAGTTGTTAGTAATCCTAATAGTTGTGCCTGGCTTAGCAAAGAACATAAGAAATATTCTTAAAGCGTTCACCAGGAACATTGACCCTAAAATCCATTTCAAATTGCTTGTCCGTGTTTCTGTCACAAATGTCTCTCTCTCCCAGTCTCCCCAAAGCCGTGCTTAATATTTCAGGGACAAGGGTGCTTTTAGCAAGGGCCTGAAAGTGAGAAAGAGGTTGTTTAGAGAGGCTCCGGGTCTGTGTGTGTGTTTATATGTTGGCCATCAGAGAGACCTAGTGAGTGTGTAGCTTGTATGTGTGTGTTAGTAGGGATTGTGAAGGTTGTGAGTGTGTTTGTTTAAAGCTGTATGTGAGTGAGATTAGCTCAGGGCCACAGAGACCAGAAGTTACATGTTTTTCCTTCAGTCCAAAGGTTCTGAACACAGTTTGATTCACACAAAATCACAAACTTTAAGTCCATTTACCTGATTGGATATGAGTGAACATCTGAAAACATGTCCGGATAACATTAGATCACAGTATTTTATCTTTATATATTTTATATCAAAAAGTGTGTGTGTGTGTGTGTGTGTGTGTGTGTGTGTGTGTGTGTGTGCGTGCGTGTATATATATATATATATATATATATATATATATCTTAATGCCTTATAGATACATTTTTAGTTTTTCAGATTGGAGTTGAGCAATTAATATAATTCACATTTCCAAAATCAAAGTAGTCTCCTGCAGGTAAAGCCTCGTCAGGTCATGTAGACTCATCCATTCACAAAATGTGCTACTAACTTCTTAATAAAACTAAATTAACACCACAGATATCAGAGCGGAGATGAAAATGAACTTCTGTGTTGCAATTTACACCTTTCATCTGTTGAGAATTTCTCAAGTGCATTCGCCATCGCTCTAAATTAAGCTCTTTATTTGGCATTCTTAATTTGTCTTCACAAACGTTTTCAAAAATAGCAGCCGATCACATATCTCAAATAGCTGATTTCACACTGCTCCGTGCAGACAACACAACCCCTGCCGACATGTGAGCTCTGGCAAATGAAACTTGATAAAATACTAATTAGCCGACAACATCAGTTTCTTTTCCTTGCTGCTTCTCTGAGTCGGTTCTGCTTCTTCTAAGCTGTGTGATAAAAATGTTGTACACCCAGGTAAGGGACAGTTTGTTCTTCAAAACAACATGAAACTGCATTTGCAACACATTAATCTTGAGTAAATGGCACATATTTCTGACTGAAAACAAATATTCAAGAGGGGAATAATGTAGGACAGGACTTGTTTTTATCCACTGAAATTTGATTAGATATTAGTGATGACAGGCTTTGAGATTTTTCTAGTCCTCCACACTTACTTGATTATATCAGCACAAAAGTCAGTTACTGACTATGAAAACAAACACTTTTAACAACATATACTGCTGTTTCATTCACAATAACAGAGACCTTTATTAAGAAAGCCCTTTATAATCTGATTTGCTTGACCAACAACAACTTTTTTGCTATTGTAGAAGTTATGGCTCTAAAAAGTTCCATTTATCTGAAACTTCACATGCAACTTTCAGAAAAATACAAATACAAATTTAAATAACGAAGCAAAATCTAATATTTTTGCAGTCATAACTTTTAGATACACCATTGTGGTCGATAAGTTTTTTTTTTTTTAAGTTTTTGAAATTAGTCTCTATTGTTCAACAAGGCTGTGTCTATTTGATTAAATTTACTGTTTAAGTTTTCTGTTTTCATATATTACAAAATATATTTTATTGCTGTGATGCAATTTTCGGCACCATTACTCCAGTCTTCGGTGTCCTTCAGAAATCATACCAATATGCTGATTTGGTGCTCAGTACTACACAGAGCCGTTGTTAACTGAGAAGATGCGCAAATAAACGCTGAAAATGAACGTGGATTTGCGCAGATTCTCAGTTAACAACGGCTCTGTGTAGTAACAGCTGCTCTATGTGAAATCACGCACCTGAGGGAATTTACCGCTGATTAGAGAACCGGCTTTACTGACGAGATGCGCATTAACGATCGGCCGATCGTGATCGGAGCACCCCTAGAAGTGTGTATGTGTATCCTGCATGATCATGCGTTCTCTGTGAGACGGTCGCTCTGTGTGAATTAAATTCTTTAAACTTTAAACTTGTGATTTCAAATTATGCTCCGCTTTATGCATTCGCCCACTGTCATATTTATGTCATTTTCACTGTCTGACGTATTTAAAATGAGTGTTACCTTGGCTTTATTTGAAAAAATATGATTCCCATTGCACCCAAACTGCCCAGAATATTGAGTGCCCTGTTGGTTACAGTTTATTCCTTTCTAATTATATTTTTATTTTTTAAATAAAGTATGTTTATTTTACAAATTTTTTTATCCATTGCCAAATGAGTTCAAATTTCTTAAATATTAATAATAAAAATATATATATCAGCTTTATAGCGGCTATCGGCCCCCCTGCTTTCCAAAATATCGGCATCGGCTATCAAAAATAAACGATATCGGTGGCACTAGTTATTTATAACCTCATCTCTAAATTTCTCTATTGTTTTCTCTTCCATCTAGATTCTAGAAGCATGTATCTGCCACGTATGTAAATGTTTCTCCACCTCTTTTTTTCTTTTCTCTTTCGATTACTTCATAACACAAGCATCCACCTGTTATCTGTAGGCAGAGCAATTGTTCATTACAAAGCTCTGCCTTGAATAAAACATCTCCATCAATATCATTCTGTCAGGACTTGAAAAAGACGGTGCCCCTCAAGTGCTAATTTAAAAGAAGCTCTGCGAATCTCCTGTTCTGTTATCCAGTAAAGAGTCCAGATTGACACTGATCAATGTCAAGCAGATGCGTTTAAATCAGACGCCTCCGTTCTGTTAAGTGTCTTTGTGTTGAGGGGGTTTCGAACAACTGCTGCTAACAGGAAATCATTAGTCATTATACAGTAGAGTATAACGGGGCGGACTGATCTGACTGTACGGTCTATTCTTTTGCTTTTGCACAGAGATAAAATCAAGAGACACGACAGGAGACTAACTGAAACTGTCTCTCCTCACTTCAGCTCTCAGATGGCACACAGATTTAATCCAGGTGGACAGAGCAGCTCTCCTCAATCAAAGGTCAATCATGTCAACAGCGGGAAACTTGCTGCAATTTAAATGAACACGAGGGAACTTCTGATGTCTAATTTATCAACAAACTGCTGTTCTAAAGAAGTTCTTTGTAATGATCATGTTGAGGAAACAATTACTAAAATGTTATATTAAAGGTAAAACTAAGATATTAAAACTATGAGCAATATATAATGTAACAAGTAAAATTCAACTAATATTGAAAATAAGAAACAAAATGGGCAAATGTTTTGAGTGATTACTCAAAGGGATCAGTTTTGTAGCCAGTGGACTGAAACATTTAAGTGTGGGCAAAAATTGAGCTGTAAACCAAAGTAAGTGGTATTCCTAAAGCCTCTAGACTTACAAAATGTGATCAGTCTCCAATTTTTATTATCCTCATTTTTTTTTTTTATTCTCAAACATGCAAGTCATTGTAATGCCAGAATGCAATATATAAGATATCTTATGCTTGTTTGTTAAACATGTGACTTCAACTTTGTGCTCCTGTTTAAACTCCAATGAAGATCAATATTCCACTGAACTGCCCGAAAACAGATCACATTGCTCAGAGAGGAGTGCAGAAATGGGTTTTATCAGAACACAGGGAGCCATTGTTACTTTGACACCGGGTGGAAAACAGCGTTCGACCAATCCCTGAGCTCAGCCAAGGGAACTCTGGATTTGTTCTGTCTGGTAGGAAATGATAAGCTTGACAGAGCTCAATACCCAAGAGCTGCAGGCCCGGCAGTGTGTGTGTGTGTGTGTGTGAGGTAGACAGGATTACAGCACACCTCTGTGGGGACAGGATGCTGTGAAGTGGACCATGGCTGAACAACAAAAAAAACAACATCACTCTCTTTTCAAAGAAACAGCTGCTTTCAGGAAAATCTGGCTAACACACCACACAGGGCCACATGCACATAAGCACATACATCCTTAACTTAACCAGTTATAGAGACAAACACTAAACATTACACTGCTAACAACACATTCCCAGAAGCTCAGCTGTTTTCAAATTCTCAAAAGTTTAGCTTGACATTTTTTTTTTCCATCTAAAAAATATATCTAAATTATGACCTATGCTCTCAATGTCAAATCCAGAAACCGTTATACATGCATTCATGACCTCAAGTTTATTATTGAAATGCTTTATTGGGTGGCTGCTCTGCGTGCTTAATAAACAGTGTTCCTGTAGCTCAACTGGTAGAGCGTTGTGTTAGCAAGCAAGCTAGCGCAAGGTTGGGGGTTCGATTCCCCGGGAACACATGATAGGTAAAAATTGATAGCCTGAATGCACTGTAAGTCGCTTTGGATAAAAGCGTCGGCTAAATGCATAAATTTAATTTAATTTTAAAAACAATCTCCAGCTGGTCCAAAATGCAACAGCTAAAGTTCTTACTAGAGCCAGTGAGTACGACCATAGGGCTTTTCACACCGCTGGAACCTTTACATAATACCAGAACTAATTATGGAGCTACACACTTTTGGGTGTTTTCTCAATGCTGGATCTAGATACGATTTTAGTACCGGACTGCCATTTCCGAGAACCAAATTAGCTGCTACTCCGAAGCATGGTCTAACCGGCACAACTTGTACTATCCGTGATGTTAAGTAGAAACTGATTGGCCAGACAAATTGAAAATGCCCTCACACACCATGATATAAAACGCTGTGTAAAATACTGTAAACATTGTTTCAACTTATTTCGCAAGGATGGTGAACAGCGGTAAATGTACAGACGCTGACGTGCAAGAACTTGTAGCAAATGTAGCACTGCCAGTTGTCGTTGGAGATTCTTAATCCTCCTTTCCTTTCTTTCAATCGCTTTACGTATACCTTGACATTCCATGTCCATTATTGTGAAATCTGTGAGACACAACAAAAACACCACTCCGATAACAGCGTCCTCCATCCTCCTGTTGTTAAAGTTGTTCTTCTTTGTTAACGTTGTTGAACGCCGCACACAAAATGACGTCACATCCTCGTACACAATGTCAGTGCAAATGCAACCCTTTAAATGGTATTGGGAAATAGTTTACGCAAATTCATACTTTAGTACTGTACATTTAGTTCTGGAACTAAAGCAGTGTGAAAGGCCCTCATATTAGCCCGGTTCTGTCAATGCTGCACTGGTTCCCATTGAATGATTAACACATTTTAACATTGTGACGAGTGGGGCGGGGCCGAGGGATGTGGGAACGAGTGAGGCCGGTGGAGTGATTGGGAAATGAGCGACACCTGCGACCCACCACCGGTCTCGAGTCCCACAGAGGAAATGGAAGGATGTAAAACCGGAGCGACGGTTTATTTTATGTTTTGGTTTTGATTTGTGCGCATCAGTCGTCCGTGAGGGGCTGATGTGCTGTTTTGTGTTTATTTTGTAATTAAAGTTTCTGTTTGATTGTCTGCCGGTTCCCGCCTCCTTCTTCCCGATGATTAGGAAGTTTATATTATTACAGTGGTGCCGAAACCCGGGAGAAGGAGGGACGCGCTGCTGAAGATCCCTCGCCGCTGTGGTGAATCCGCGGTGCCAGCGAGCAGGCGAGGAGTGTGCCGCCATGGACGTTCGAGGCGGTGGGCTGGAGCGAGTTGCCGGGGACGGGCGAGCTCGCTGCCGGCCGCCTGTGATGTGGAGGGGCCGCTATGGGCGGGTGCACCTAGGGGGCACGGTGGTTGGAAGGTACGGGCGAATCACCGTGTCCGGCACATGCGCGCATGAGACAGGGCTCTGCCCCCCTCTTTCTTGGGAGACTCAGACGGCCGGTCTATCGTAAGGGCTGCTGTCCGTGAGGGAGCAGAGGAGAGCGGAGGAGTCGGCGCCGTTCGCCAGGGGGCCGGAGCCTGCTGCCATCCGCCAGAACGGGGAGGAGCAGGAAACGGGGGACTCCTGCCGGCTGGAGCCATCGCCGTCCACCAGGCGGCGGAGGGGTGTCGTGCCGTCCGCCGAGGGCCGTCCAGTGCCACCGCCAGGCCCGCGGAGGAGATCACCCAGCTGGTGGAGGGCCGAGCAGCAGTGCGTCTGGGAATCAGATTTTTTTTTTTCTCCCCTCTCTCGTCTCTGTCGCTCCTCCTTCCATCTCCTTTTCTTTCGTCTCAAATGTCCTACCCCCAGGTTCCCGCAGGTCCACGTGAGCAGTCCCCCCCGGAGGGGGGGGGGGGGGGTGGAGTAGAGCACAGTCTCTGATTGTCTGCCGGTTCCCGCCTCCTCCTTCCCGATGATTAGGAAGTTTATATTATTACAAACATCTAGCTTATTACTTATAAAGACGTGAATGGTTTAGCTCCTCAGTACTTGAACTGATATTGCATTTATAGTCCTTCACGTCCACAGCGATCTCAAAACTCTGACCTTCTGATAATACCTACAGTTGAATATCAAAACCAATTTTCCTATTTAGTGCCCAAACTTCTGGAACAATCTACCAAGTGTTGTTCGGGAGGCAGACACAGTCTGTGAGGCTGGTTTCATCATGGCAATATAAGAACTGTTTTTATATAATTTATATTCATTTATATTTAATTTATGTCATTATATTATGAGTGTGGTACAATTTAACATATATTGGCCTCTTAAAGATCTTGTAGCTTTAAATTTTGTGAGTGACTATAAGGCAACATTTTTTTTTTTCCAAAATAGTAACTTGACTGTAATGTAAGTTCTTTACATTGAACACCATGGTGAACTGCACTTTAAAACTTGCTTCCCTGTCCCTGCATTCAAAATTCACACACAGGCTTCTAAAGAAATAAAGAAAATAAGTAATTGTGCAAAGAGAAAGATGACACTAATATATATATATATATATATATATATAAAGAGTATGACTGAAAGTACAATAAGACAATTCCATAAAATACAGGCCTGAAAATACAATAACAAGTCCTCACCACAGCAGAATCAATCTACATAAACGCACTCTAGTGAACATTTTATCCTCACTGTCGCTTTCTTTTCATCTGTAATCTTTTACATAAGTACTATCTGTCTGTCTGAATCTCTCTGGGTACATGATGGGTGTCTAAATAAGCTGACAGCATCTCCTACCTTGTTGTTTTCCTTTTGCCTGATCTGTGCATATTTCGTACAATATGTGGCCAAATACAAAAAAAGCTAGGCATGTAGCACAGACCACAACGGAAATGTTTCAAGGGGACCCCATCTACCCTTACGAAATGTATTCATGGTTTTATTATAGTAAATGTGCAGTAACCTTTTTTTTTGGCATATTAAATTACCATTTGTATAACCACAGTTGTGTTGTGTTTCCCTTAAACATTACATTGAGGTCTGTGCATATTTACAGAGCATTTCTGTATTTGCTCATGTTGTACATATCTGCAGTACATTTTTGTATTTGGTTGTGTTATGAGTATTTGCAGCAAGTGTTGTCAAACTGATGAAGATGTTTTCTTAAATTGTTGGTGTTTTTTTTTTTTATTATTTTTTTTGCATTCAGGAGCTCTCTCGGTCAGCGTATAAATGGGGCAAAAAAATGCCAAAAGAGCCCTAAAAGTCTACAGGAGGTCGAGTAAATGTGTAAATTTGTGCATGGGCTCAATGTCTTACCCTGGTCTGAGAGGAAGTCCAGCATGGTCTGCAGTAGAAAAGAGAGATGTCTGACAGACAGTCCTGGGTTCCCCATACGACGAGATGCATAAACCAGCTCATGAAGCAACCGTAACTGTACTGCCGCCCACCCACGATGGGTCCCTACAAACAGAGAGGAGGAGAAAGCATTGAAACACACACAAAACAACACATTTGGTGGATTTACGTCACATGAGCCTTTTGTGTTTGCACCTTCAGACAGTATCCCCCCCCCACCCATGTGTTCTTCACTCTTCTTAAATTTTTTAACCTCTTGAAAGTTAATGTTTATCAAATTTTCTCATAAAAGTCATATCTTAGTTTTCCGATTTCACCAGGCTGTTTTTGTTCCTGTAGCTTTAAGAATTCTTCACAAAAAATGTCCATCAAAACCTTGTTCTTTACTTCCCCTTTAACTGATGAAATATAATGTGACAGAAGGTCAAACTCAATCAAGCTTTGTTTGTACATACAGCATCTTTTTGTGCTCAAACTGTCAGAAAGGCATCATAAAATGTGCAGTCCTAAAAGTCATCATTCAACAGCTGAGTTACAAAACTCATCCATCAGGCGACTCACACGGCTGTCACAGGAGAGAGAGAGAGAGAGAGAGAGAGAGGGAGGTGAAGCTGATCTGTGCTGCTCCTAAGCTATGATTGTGAGGATTTATCACTCCACACAGTTCTGCCACTCACATGATCATCTATTTCACACTCACCTTACTCTCAAATCATGCAAATCCACACTAAACTTTACAGTCAATATTGTTTGTCTGCACACCAACCCAAAGGAACCAAAGAACCTGCTTTTTTGATGCTTTTTAATCAAGAAACAGGAATTAAAACAAGAACAAAATTGCAGATGCATACTTTTTTTGCATACCCCCATCCTAAATAGCAAAGGAGAATGTAATGTAATAAAATAGCCAAAATTTGCCATGGTTTTGGGGTTAACATTACCCACAAGTCCTTACACTACAGAAAAGCATGTGATTGCTCTCTTTTGACTTTTTAGTTGTGGAAATATGGACTGCAAGGTCAAAGCTCTCATGATGTTTTTTGAATTTTTTGAATGTGTGAATTTAAAAGTGAATAAAGAATTTTATTCACCTTCTGAGAAAAAAATTAATAAATGGATAAAAAGCAAACCTTTTTATTATACTTAACCTTATCTGCATATAATTTCCATACGCATTTTGCACCCAGACACCAATTAGCAGATACTACAGCGTATCAGCAAAATCAGAAACATATTAAGCAACGATACAGGCTTTAAATATAGTCTGCACGGATTAAGAAAAACTAAAAAAGAAAGTAAAATGTCTGGCATAATCAGATCAGTAATATATCCTCTGTAAAATAATACACGCAACATGTATAAGCTCACTGCTACCTTGACATCACAAGTGGGATCTTATTTGTTAAATTAATATTAATAACAGTTCATTTATTATAATACAATTAATGCATTAAATTATATCAATATATTAAAAGGTATTATTAAATATATTAATAATATATGCAATATATTCCAGTTCAAATTTAACTATAACATAAAATATAAAAATTAGAAAATAGAAAATAAATCAAATCAATGCATGAGAAAGCAAAGATTTAGACAAATTCAGTACATTTCCAGTAAAAGCATGCACTTTCACTTTTTTCTGCATACCCAACATTCATTCACAACACATCACTGCTGCTGCATATTTAGCTGCCATTTATTAAAAACAGCCACTTATGTCCCTCTTCAAGTAGAAATAACACATGGCTCTGTAGTTCATGGATCATAATGGCTCAGGCAACAGGCCGCAGCGTTTTACAGATCTCCAGGGTCTGCTGCAGTTCTGTGTTCAGTCTTTGTGTTTTCACTGGACTTTCTAAATCCCGCAATCAATCGGAGGTTGATGATATATTCGCTCTCTCTGAGCGTAAAGAGAGCTGAGATCGAGAACTCCCAGGCCAATTAAAAAGCCATTTTCTCTTCTCTCTCTACACTCCATGGTGTCTCTATTGACCCAAGCCCTCTTCTCTCTTCCAGGGAAAGCTTCAGTGAGCCAGGGTCACCCTTAAGCTTCAGTAGACACACACGAGGGGTCTCCACATTCCACCCACAGGGGCTCATCATTGAATGCCATCACCCATTCAATGCAAAAAGCACATTAAATCAGCTGTTTGGTCTGACATAATATAGAATGAAAATGTAAGAAGAGTAAATCTATCTAAATGATGGAACGGCTGGGTCTGCATTGGACAGCACTCATAAATCTTACTTCAAGACCAGGTGAAATCCAAAATGACTATTTATTTTCTTCATAAATGTTGTTTGTCTTATTGTTCCTGATTCATCAGTGCACATTATTCCAATCTTTTATCCTTTGAACTAATTACTTTGCTGACAGAATAAACAATGTGTCAACTGGCAAGAGATAAAAAATATTAACTAACTAACTGACCAAGCAGAAGTGTGAAAAACTCAGTGTCGCGATGCCTGAATGATGTGGGTGGTTGCCAAGGTATTGCTATGCATTTGCTAAAGGCTGGAATGCACCAAATGACGCCAGGCGTCATACACTTACCGACTTTGTAAATAGTGACCAAGGAAAACTGGCCACTATCACACACCACTACCTAACTTTCAAGTTGTTCCGATCACACCAAACTTGGGCAGAAGCGTGCCCCTTGTTTTTAGGAGATGCGTGACACAAGAAAACAACGTGTTCTAAAATCAGCTGGAAATAGCAAAAAGTTTTGATATCCTCTGACTGGGTTTTCCAAGCTCTTCTAAATATATTTTAGAGCATTTCTATGTGGTAGCCAGTTTCTGGGTGGTTGTTTGCCAAGTGGCGTCTTATTTTATCGTCTGCAATGTGAAAATTCAAAAAATGACTTCAAAAAGAAATACACCTCTCCTCAACAAACCACACAATATGGGCCATCATACTGCACCAAAATAAAACAATTATTTATATATTATTATGCATGTAGTATTATACATACACACAATGTCACACTGAGTTTAAATGTGTTAAAAAAGCCTTTTATTTCATCTTTAAAGAATTTTAATAATTTTCTCTTTCCAATTTACATGATTCTGAATGATATAGACAGACCCTCAGGCTGCATCTAAAGCTAAACGTCTTTATTATTCCATGCATGTGAGAGTCGGGCAAAAGATTGAGAGGATTTCGTATTAAAGAGAATATAGTTAAGGACCCTAAAGTGATGCACCTCAGAGTCTGACATCACAGCTCAGGGTCAGTTCTCCTCTCTGCGCGAAATATATATCACCCCTGAGAAGAGCCCTTCAAAAGCAACAACGCTGTTCTGTAAGCATACAAAGAGGGACAAGGTTACTTCAATGCCGCCTGGGCAGATTACAAATCAACCAATGGCTGTTTATGAGTCTGAGGTATTTAAAGAAAAATGAGCAATTCAGATTATTCATATTCTGCTCTTGTATTGCGAAAGACGACAGTAAACAGAGGTAAAACGGGTCGAGAGGACAACCATAAAATAAAGTAATAGCATGCATTTATTTAAAAAACGAGCGTTAACCTAATTAAAAGAACAAACATGAGGGGTGGGGGGGTGGGTGATGTCATTACCCAGATCCAAAAACCTTGAGACATCGGCACGTACATCACTTGCATCACAATGCATGCAGGCCGCATTTCTATTCCAGACTCACATGCACATTACTTCTTTGTTTATTGTCAACAGGAGTCTGTCTTAAATGGCCAGAGGACATGGAGGAGGATAATGCCTTCCAACCAGCCAAAATAGATATTGAACCTTATTCACTCCCCCTGACTACTGGTCGACTGATTAAGTGACTGATGGTGATACGAATACGTGCAGAGCGGAATGAGCAAAACTAGACAGAATAAAACATTAGTCATTTTGGTCTTGATTAGGAGATTGTAATTTGGTAATGATTTTGACACATGAAAAAGGCTTAGTCTTATTTAAGAAGTGCCTAAATGAAATTAAATATAGGGCCAAATTAACATAATCATTATTAATATGTAAAAATTGAATGAGAATGAATATAATCATTACTTTATAATTTGGAGTCTGACTGCTCTTATTATCCATTATATTAACTGCATATTAATGAGACATTTTCTTCATTCTATCCAGACATAAACCATCAGATCAACTACAACAAGTCCATGAATGTAGTGCATTCGGTTACAAAAATAAACGTTTAATAAAACACTTAAATATGCTAAATATCACCTTTTTATACAAATCAAGGCCACTTCTAAAAAGCATGAAACAAAAGGAAACCCTGCCAGTGCATTCAGTAACATTGGAAAGCATTTCTGCCAGGAGTGGTACTTCAGACACGCTGTCCTCAAATGATCAGTAAAACTGAACAAACAATGAGTCTGAATTACTATTTTTGTTAAAGTCCCAACTAGATTAGATTTTTGCATAAATTCACCTGTAGGAAAGTCTCCTTTTACTGACAAACAAGAACACTTGTATTCCAACCAGTCTTTAGAAACCACACAGAACATAGAAAAGCAAAGCCTTGTGTGATCTGGGGTTACCTTTGCTGAAGTCTTTGGGGTCTAGAGAGAGACTGTATCCCGGCAGGGTCTCCAGCAGGAGTTTGTAACAGGCCTTCCAGCCAGGTTCAGGGATGGTGGGCGCCACACACTGCATGGCCGCGACGCGTTTGAAGAACGCTGATTTCCGATGGAAGCCGATGAGCTCGTAGAGCTCCGACAGCACACTGTAACGCTGGATCTTCTCTTCCTCTGACAGCTGAACACACAGACGAAAGTTCAAAGACCCTTCCTAATTCAGCATCTTTGAAAGCTGACTTGTTGCAAGTGCTCACCTGGCCTAGATTGATGTAAACAGCGTTCTGCAGAAATTCAGACGCCTCCATGGCTCGTTTCTGAATGGCCAATACTCTGACAGCCTTAATACAGGCCTCCAGCTCTATCACTCCTGCGCTCTTATACTGACAGACAGACAAGATTAACATTTTTATGTGAGTTATGAGCTGTCAACAAAGTGTTAATTTAGTGCATTAATTATTTATAATAAAAAATCATTATAAAAAATAACTTAATGCAATTAATCATGGCCAGGCCCATACATACGTATATTTCTCATATATATATATATATATGAAAAATTCAAGCTTAATGTTTTTTTTTAATACATGAAAAAATGTAATAAATAAATATAATTGAATAATTGATCTTATTAAATATTTAAAATAAATATTTAATTACTAAATCCGTTTTTAATGCACAAAGGTTTTGTGTATGTATATAAATGGTCAGATAATGCTGACATTTCAATCACGCTGCTATACATGTTTTGTCTTATTTACAAGTTAAAATATAATTTCAGACTGGGAAAATTGGCCTCTGAGACCATAAAGGTAACAACTTGCAATACTGAAGCTGACTGAAAATTTTAAGAAATGACTGAGGCTCAGTGAAAGGTCGTGCTGTACGTCCATCTCGAATATGCCTCTGTTCAGGATGTCAAAACTGGCACAAAGTGCTCCGTTGGAGTCTTTGAATTGACAAGGCTGTAGTGTCCTCTGCTGGCTGCTGGCAGAACAGCTGATGTGGCAGACATGTCCATTTGGAGATCAACCAGACGAACAGAGACTGAATGAGCAGCTGCATTCACAAACACTGTGGTACATGAGGCTCATTCAAGCCCAGGGATAGTGAGTTTAAAAGGCACCACACAAAAAGATTTTTAATGCCAGAATTGAATCTATAGGGGCTACATGCTGTAAGATGCACATCAGCAGAGGTATTGTGGGTTCAACACCTACTTAAAAATGAACCGGCACCTGTTTGCCATCTAAGAGCGTGAGTTGATGAATAATGAAACAGAACCTTGTGTGTTTAATAAAACAATAAGCCACAAGAAGCTGCGTGTTAAAGTGGTTTTACTGCAGTTAAAAAGTGCTGTTAGGCACAAAGCAGTGTGTGCTTAAAACGCCCTTAATTGGAGTAAAATCGCTTTAACACAAGGCTTTGGTAGACTTATTATTTTTAAAAAGGCCAGATACCCACATTCAATAAATAATTCTATTTTTAATATTAAACGATTTTGCTAAGGCTGTTTTACAACTGCTTTAAATGTACCTCATTGAATCAGATTTTACAGCTAAACTCTGTTTATAATGCTCTCTTATATGAATCTGCAGTTTGCTAAAAAGTGACAGTAAAGACAAAGACATTTATAGCTTTATAAAATAATTGAACTACAAATAAATGCTGTGCTTTAGAGCTTTCTGTTTATCGAAGAATGTTGAAAAAGTATTTCTGTAAAAAAAGTTTTCAACACTAATAATAAGAAAAAAGGAATGTTTCAGGGTCATGAGACACTGAAGATTGGAGTAATAACGCTGAAAATTCATCAAAACATTTTTTATATATTTTGAAAAAAAGAAATGTTATTTTAAATTGAAATAATATTTTACAATATTATATTTTTTTCATTATATTTTTTACATATTAAAAATACTATATTATATATTTTACTTTTTTTTCATAATTGAAGCACTGTTAAACATTAGGATTATTAGAGTTAACTAAAACGTATACCAAAACCATAAAAACAATTGTTGCTTGAACTAAACAAAATGTTACCTAAAAAAAAAAAAAAATATATATATATATATATATATATATGCATTTTGTATTATTATTTTTTTTTCTGTTGTTGTTTTTGTCTTTTCAATATTATTTGTGAAAACAATAAAAAGTTACTGTATAAAAAAAATATTATTAAAAGGATAGTTCACTCAAAAATGCGTCATGGTACTCTCGTGAACGCACGACGATCACTGAAATGGAAGAGAAGAAATGATTGAATAACGTCTTTATTTTTGTTTTCTTTGCACACAAAAAGTATTCTCGTAGTTTCATAAAATTAAGGTTGAACTACTGTTGTCACTTGGACTATTTTAACAATGTCCTTACTACCTTTCTGGGTCTTAATGGTGTCAGTGGGCATTGCTGTCTATGCAGGGTCAGAAAGTCGAAGTCGAGAAGTCGTGGCATAATATTTAGAGAGTTTGACTCCATCCCTAAGGTTGTGAGTTCAAGTCTCGGGCCGGCAATACCATGACTGAGTTGCCCTTGAGCAAGGCACTGAACCCCCAACTGCTTCCCGGGCGCCGCAGCATAAATGGCTGCCCAACTGCTCCGTGTGTGTGTGTGTGTGTGTGCGCGTGTTCCCTGCTGTGTGTGTGCACTTTGGATGGGTTAAATGCAGAGCACGAATTCTGAGTATGGGTCACCATACTTGGCTGAATGTCACGTCACTTAAAAGAAAGCTCTCAGATTTCATCAAAAATATCTTCATTTGTCTTCCAAAGATGAACGAATGTGTTGTGGGTTTAGAATGACATGAAGCTGAGTTATTAATGACAATTTTAGGGTGAACTATCCCTTTAATAAAAACAAGTTAAAGATAATGTACTATAATAGTATCTCATAATTGCTCATCCACATCTGAGAACATCATCTCAGCCGGAGCAGATCCAGTCTAAACTCACATCGGTGAGCGTGAAGTTACCTTGCCGTAGTTAGAGATGGCCTCTTTGTATTTCTCAATGATGTCCTCCTGACTAAGGCAGTTCTTGGCACGGCCGATCTCAGCGCTCGTGTCTGCACTGATTGCATTGGTCGTCAGAGCACCTGGACAGGAAAGACAAGAGAAGGGACTATGATAAATGCACAACCAAAAATGAAGAAGACAACGAAACAAAGCCAGATCTGCGCTCTGCATGCCACTGTAACACTTCCATTCACGTTACCTCATTTCCAAATGTTATAAAGCCTACAGTATATAATAACAGATTTTTGCATTATGCTGCTCTGAGATGTAAGATGCTGCAAATGAGTTCATTTGTCTGATGCAAGACCTGGAACTCAAAAAAGAAATCTCTTGAATCTAATATGAAAAGTCATCAAGAAACATATTTAGACGAATGAGAATAATTATCACACACTCATTATGTTTATTCAAGAAACAAGAGAACAAACTGACCCTATTTACTTTATTAATCCTTGTCACTGGTCGCATTGTGAACAACTCATCTATGATCTTTTATTAAACTTTAATAACCTCCTGGAATGGCTTTTCATTAATACTATACAAGAAACTGCACTTTGTTGGGCACAGAACTGTTGGTTTTACATGGCCAACGGCATTAAAGAAATTAGAAATCAATTACATTTTAGATTTTAGTATTTATTTAGAGATTTTAGTATCTCTTATCTTTAACAAGTCTGTGTATGATCACATAACTTTAAAATACAAATGGCAGCAAAGAGCAGACGCTATAAAGTTGTAGTGTAAATGACAATTCCTACATTACAAAAGGTCTTAACTAAATCTCGGTCAAAACCATTAGTTACTAATAAATTATGGTTAAGCATTATCATCAAAAACACAAACCAATCTGTTCGGTAAGGTTATAATGGATGTTTGGTGAATCAGTCATTTACCTGAAACTACTGCAAAAATCAGGAAGAAAACACAAATATCCCATCTAATGATTGCAAAAGTGTCAGCTGGAATCAAAAGTAAGGATTCACATCCATGCACTGAAATCACTGTAGATACTTTCATTGCTGTCAGATCAGAAACACAAAGGCCACCCAAACACCTGCACGCATGCACAAGCACGACAAAGTAACTAGAACTATGTCACAAGTCCACAAACAGGCAGGAATAAGAGCCATATCTTGAGCTACACATGTGCTTTACTGTACCTGGATCAATGAGAACTTCTTGAGCGCCTGAAGATAGACAGATAAACAAACAAACAGAGAGGGAGAGACAGAGCCTGGTTCACTCTTGTGCACAAGCAGTGAGCAGTGTTAGTACAGTACATATCAGGGCACAAAACGGTCTGTTATCATCCCGACATTGCTGAATCATGATAGGATGTCATTACAGCAGCGGGAATGAGAAGAGATGGGCTCGTCAATTGAGTCGTGTGGATTATTGGTTGCACTTTCATCAGTTTTACATGTTTGGACTCTCAATCTCCAAATCTGTTCCCAAGAACACATAAAGACATCTTCATCTTGGATGTGAGTATATTTTCAGCAATTTTTTACTTGGAAACTGTCTATTTCTTCAATTTATCTCCATCTTGTCTAATTTTCTATAAATTTTAATTGTGCAAATTTTTTTTTTTTTTTCATTACTGTAGATGTAAATCTTAAGCAAAAACCCCACCACAGTGCATTAATTAGGAAATGAAACATGTACAGTGGGTACAGAAAAAATAATCACCCCTGCTTAAAATAATTGCTTTGAAGCACGAGATGAAAACAGACACAGTTTTTGTTTTATCCAGCTGTATTTACTCATTGCAACTTACAACATCCAAGTGAGCTGTGTGTTTTGGGTTATTGTCATGTTGGAAAATAAACCTTCTTCCCATTGACAATTTTCTGGCAGAGGGCAGCAGATCTATCCTGACAAGTGCTCCAGTCCCCGCTGCAGAGAAACACCTCATAACAGGACATTACCTCCTCCGTGCTTTACTGCAGGGATGCTGTAATTTGGATGGTGACTGTATTGGATTTCTGCCAGACATTTCGTTTGGTGTTGAGGCCAAGTAATTCAATTTTAGTCTGATCTGCCTCAGAATCATCAAGGTGCGTTTTGGCAAAGCTCAGTCATTACTACATGTGGTCTTTGAGGAGTGTCTTTTTTCTAGCAACCCTCCCAAACAAGCCACATTAATGGAGAATTTGTGATATTGTTGTCACATGCACACAGTGACCACTCTTTGTCAAATTCCTTTCAGAGTTACTGTCTGCCTCTTGGTCGTCTCTCTGACCAGTTTCCTCCGGCTCTTTCATCCAGTTCGGATTGACGTCCTGATCCAGGGAGGGCCTGTGTACCAAAAACCTTACACTTCTTAATAGACTTCACTGTGCTTCTAGGCATTGAGAGAGCCTTATCCATCTCCTGTGCCTGTCCACAACTGTAGCCCAAAGATCTCTTGACAAGTGTCTTGCCACCCATAGTTGATTGTTTGCTTCAGTTGCACTACCAAGGACTGAAATGCTCCAGGAAAGCGCTTTTCATGCTGAGCTAATCAAAATGAGCACAGCTGATCACAGTTGAAAGTCAATGGCTTTGTTTGCTGTTGAGAAGGTGATCAGCTCCACCTGATTTACAAGTAATTTTTAGGAGGAGTGTGATCCTTTTTCCCCAACACATTGATTCAGGTTTTTTTTAATTACATTTTTTTGACGTGTTTGTTTTATCTTTCATTTGGATGTTAAAAGTTACACTGAGAAAATACAGCTGGATAAAACAAAAAGTGTGTCTGTCTTCTTTTCAGGCTGCAAAACAGAAATAAATTAGATTATTTTAAAGGTGGGTGATTCTTTCCTATACCCAGTGTAAATGAATGATATAATTATTTATTAATGAGTTAAAATTATTTATTTATTTTAAAAGAGCAAAAAGAAAACTGGAAAGAAAAAGAAATGAAATAGAAAATAAAAAAGAAAGAAAGAAAGAAAGAAAGAAAGAAAGAAAGAAGGAAAGAATAACACTGTACCTAAACCACAGTATATTAAATATCAGTATAGATTTTACAAAATAAATGAATAGATGAATAGAAAACTGACTATTTTCCTGTGTTCTAGAATGATGTCTGCTTTAGATCAGCATAACAGATTGAGCAATAATAATGTGTCTGCTTTAGACTAAATGCTTCTGTTGCTATCTGTGGATGAAAAAGGGACAATTTACTCTTAACCTTGTATCATTTAAGAAATAAACATCCAATCAAGAGCAGTAAATTACATCAGACACATCATTTGAGAGCCATCCCACACTTCCACTTCCACATTTATTCATGATGTAAATAAAAACATTATTTCATTTTCCATAGGAGATCCTCGCGTTTCTTGCTTGAATATATGTTAGTGTGTGGGGGGGGGGGCAAATATATACAGACGATCTACAACAGAATTAAATATGAACTCCAGAATCTCTCAAGCCACTATAATGAAAAGATGAAGAAAAAAAGTTATCTTGATCCTTTCGGGGAAACCATTTGTTCAGATAAAAGGGATGCTATAGACGTGTCTGACTGCACTGACCAGGTCTGTGTCTCTTTCCAGCATCGGCAGCAGAGGAGACGCCAGGTTTGCGGGCTCCACTCTTCCCCGTAGTGCCTCCTGGGTAATGGAAGATAACAGACGCAGAACACAGGCCCTCCAAAGCAGCTGAGGAGCAACACACAAACCAGTTCACTGTTTCTATTCATCACTGCACAGTTGATCTGTCATGCAGGTTTTAAACGAAGATGCTTGGAGCTGTCAAAAGTTAACTGGGTTTGTAATTTTAGTTAGCTGATCAGCACACGAGTTTGAAAAATGGATATAACTTTGCACTGGCATGCAAATGATTTTATAACATCAGGCTTATTACAGTTAGCTAAAACTAAAAAAACAAACAAAAAAACTATTTATTTCAGTCTTAACTTATAAAAAAAAATAAATGACTAAAAAAACTATACATTTATACTATATTTACAAACGTACAAAAAGTATTAAAACTTAGACATCAAATGAAAACAGAAAATAATATTTTTTTAATGTTAACACCTATAGTTTACTAAAACTATATGTGTGTGTGTGTGTGTGTGTGTGTGAACATAATAAGATTATTTTTCCACCTATTAACATTTATTGATTTTTATTTAAAGAACTAAAACTAAACACATATATATATATATATATATATAGCCATATAAAAAAAAATACAAATAACAAAACTCAACAAATTTACTAAATCTTTAAAATTAAAATGAATCTTTCAAAACTATTTCAAATAATGAATATAAACTATAGAAATATCGCAACGATAGTAAAATGACGTTTTAATACATTAATAATTTAATGTGGTAAAAGTATCAATCAGTCAATCATCAGCTTACCTCCCAGCCACAGGAAGTCATTGACAGAGCGCAGCAGCTCTACAGCCATGTGATAATGTACAAGCGCGTCCTGCAGCATGCCTGCCTGAAGACACAGATCCCCGACGTGTTTCCTCATGCGGCCCTGACAGCGTTTCTTGTAGTGCCTGAGGAAGAGGAGCAGCAACAGGCGTCAGATAAATATACAGCATTTATGCACAGAGCTTAATCGATGCAAGACACACTCGCAGCCAAGTGCAGGTGACGTCAGCCATATTTACTTAAAGTTATTTTTATCAGCGGTGAATCCATGTCATCTCATTTGGCTCTCCTTATATGAAACACAAATATGCTGATGTGGTTTTGCATTAAGCTTGGTCTTCTGTCTTAGCCCAGGATTTACAGACAGAGAGAGGGAAGCTGGAGCTGAAGATACAGATGCAGTGGGAAGAGGATGCACAGGCAAAACTGGGAGGGATTTTAACTAAAGGGGTCACACAGTAACTTGATGTCAATCCCACAGAGATGAAGTAACTAAATACATTTTAAAAAATGAGGGATTTCGATTTTATAAACATGAGGAGGTAAAACTCTAGTGGAAGGACCCCTATAGATAGTAGTGTGCACGAGGGTCAAGTGTTATTCAAGTTAGAGCCAGACAAAACAGGAGAAACTTCTTCAAGCTGAGACTTTCATAAATGTACACTTTAACATAGAGAAGATCATCAGTATAATTACTTTAAATTAGCAGCAGTCTGATTAAACCAATATTGAATTATTTTTCTTTAATTAAATTTTGACAAATTAAAAATACAATAATCTATCATCTTGAAATCTTTCAATGCCACATTGGGGGGGGGGGGAAATATATACACACCATAAGTATAAATAAAAAACAATAAATCACAGCTGCTACATTTAATAAATGTTGAAATAATAATATTTATATCTTATCTTATATATATATATATATATATATATATATAGAGAGAGAGAGAGAGAGAGAGAATTCTATAATAATAGAAAAAAATTATAATAATATTTACTTAACATATCTAATCAGTTATATTCATTTGAAGGTAAAGACTTATTCTCTGGGAAACAGGAGTACAAAATGTTTCTATCCATGAATCCCTAATATTATAATTAAATAATAAATATTAATAAATAGATTAATATGAATAAATATTAAATTGATACTTTTTGTATGCATTAAAAATATATATAAAAATAAAACGAATATTATTGCTCAATATTAATAAATGTAGTATTTAAAAACATATAATCTATATTTATAATCTATATTTATCAGCTACACTCAGAGTGTTTGTTTTCTATAGACACATGGATGTCATATTCAAATTCATGCTGCGACCGTAGATGAGATGAGCATAAAGCGCTGCGAGCAATCACTCATGAATTACTGAATGACATCCATGCATTTCTGCACTTCAAACAGACAGAGAATAAGAAATACACTTGATCAAACACTTGACCCTGTCAGGCACCAGAGAACCTTGCCCGTATTTCGACTTTTTAAACAGGGATTCAACACATTCTCACCATAAAGGTGAAGTGTATCATCTATGCACAACCAAACAGAACAGTCAAGCAAACAGAAGTTCACCACTGGCTTTATCCTAAAGCCACATGTCAGGCAGCTCAAAAAACATACAAAAAAAGACACACTTCACCTTTAAACAATCAACTCGGACAATATAAGGAACCAGACTCATGACTTTTTCTATTCCTGCACATTGACTTTCTACTCTAAACTAAGACACGAGAGAATCGAGGTCCAACCACTGTGTCACTGACGGGGAGAGGAAGAGGCTGATCGGGGAATAATGAACTAAAGCAGGAGACAGAACTACCGGCTCACCTTTTCACACCCAATAATAAACTCACAGGACAGTATGAAAGAAAAGAAGAAAGACCAATAAAACAAGGCCAAACAACAGAAGGGGAAGAAAAAACAACAACCATGAAAAACAAATGGCAGAACTCATAAAACAGGATTGAAGATCATGCACGGTTGACCTACAAGCAAAACATCATATTCTGTGACTCCTGGGCATTCATTAATAATTACCACAGTCAATTCAGACTTCATTCAAAATAGATTATGATCTGCAGATCTGCAAAGGGGTTCGTGAGATGAAAAAAAGTGAATAACTCTTTAAATCATAAACATGTTAAATAAATAAATTCTAAATAAAATGCTATATAAATGCATAAAATACATCATTTGTCACAAAAATAAATACATTCAAAATAAAACACTTAAAACAAAAATATGTAAATATAAACAAATGCATATAAATCCTTAAATATATACAAATATATCGAATTTGTTTAGTTGCATGTGGTTTTGGTTGAAGGCCACGGGAATGATTCATGAATATGCTAATTAATTGTTCAATTATTACTATAAAACGTTAATTTTAATAAATCATTTCAAAATAACACACTTAAAAAAAATACATAAATACATAAATCTAAATATTTTATTTATAAAATATATTTAAAATATTTATATTACAAATATAAATAATAATATTTTTCAAAAGTAAATATTTTAGGTCAAAGGGGTTCAGCTGATGAAAAAAGTTTGGAAATCCATTGTCTGAATAAAAATAGCAAAAAACTAAAATCAATTTAGGCATCACAACATCATAATGTTCAGTATGATTAAAAATACATATATTAAGAGACTTGCTTTATATAGATTTATTTAACAGTGGGAATAAATTAATAATTAAGTTACAATTCAATGATATAAATATAGAGAAAAATAGCATGTTTAAGTCAATAACTGGTCAATAAATCCAAATAATCAAACAATACATAAAAAAATCTTTAATTTCAACCAATATAGTACCTCTATATTATGTATCCCTGAAAGTGATGCTTGTCTTAGCAAGATAATAATCAGTGTAGATTGAAGTTTTATTCAGCCACCCTTTTCTAGATATTGGCATCTGGGTAATAGGTTTCCCAATAGAAGATTATTCTGGTTACCAATAAAGACAAGCACATTCTCAGAGCCCAAACTCACCTGCTGTCTGTGTCCAAGCCCACAAAGTCCTTCTTCTCAAACGGCACACACAGCAGTTGTAACTTATCGCCGGATTTATCAGTTGCTCTGTCCAGCCTTTTCGACTCCAGGACAATAAATATGGACTCCACGAAATCCTCCACCCGCTTCTCCACATCAGGACAGTCGTCGTAGCTGGGGTAGAAGCCCACATCTGTCCGCTGCTGTTCGGCCACCTCCCCCTGCAGCCCGAACACCAGCAGCCTCGAGTCGTACAGCGTGGAGCCGAACACCTCCTTCTGCCCGTGGAAGCGGTCGGACGTCTGCGGCCACTCTTTGGCCGTGGTGCAGCTGGTCACCGAGATGAGACCCACCACTTTGCGGTGGGTCTGAAAGTCGCCCCACTCGTTGTTCTCAGGGGGGTAATGGTGGCGGTATCTGATGAAGAGCACGCGCTGGGAGTCCCGTATGCTGACCTGGCTCACGCTGGTGATGCGTTTGTAGATGCGGAAGAACTGGTCCTCTGGGACGATGCCCATGGGCTGGACCACCACCAGGACCGTCTGATGGTCCTCAGCACACTGCATGTAGTCTGGGACGCTCATGTCTGCATACAGCAACTCTAGAGAAGGAAAACAATCCACACAGCAACATATACTTTTATTATTTAGCAGGTTTCAAATATTTTGATGCCTTATGTATAGTAAATGCTAACAGGCAAAATTGAAAATGATACTAAATAAGACATTTTAATTAATACAAGTAATCATTTTATTTCTAATGTGTATATATATTTGCTCAGAAATGCAGTAAAGAGAAATATTATGAAATATTACATTATTATTAACTGTTTTGTAATTGAATACATTTTTAAAATCGAATTGATCCCTGTGATGCAAAGCTGAATGTTCAGCAACATTACTCCAGTCTTAAGTGTCACATGATCCTTCACAAATCATTCAAATTTGCTGATTTCCAGAAAATGTATAATTATTATTCGTATTTTTAATGTTGAAAGCAGTAATTTATCGTAGTAAACAGAAATTAACGTTTAATTGTCATTTAAAACACACTAATAAAACAGGACTACAGAATTAACTTCAGTAATCTTGTTAATAGAATTCATATTTTACATATTAAACATAAATTGAATAAAACATTATAACATTATAAGCACGCAAGTCAAATGTTTCAGCCTTGCATACAACAATCATCGTTGTTTGTTCATTCAGTATCATATTTGACAACATTTGTGTTTATCTCGGTCTGATTTCAAAGGCGTTTGAATTAAACATGTACCAACAGATATCAATATGGCACCAGTGTTTTAACGTACGCAAAGAAACCCACAACACAGAGAGTGTAAAATGTATTCCAATATAACGATGACAGAATAATTATATGCTTTTAAAATATGTTGTAAACGCTTGTTTTTACTCACAAACGCTCTTCCTGTCTACACTGCTGCTGCTTCTTCTGCTACTGTCCGTCAGTGAGAGGCGTGTGACTCATGCTTGTGTTTATAAGCGCCCCCTGGTGGATGAGCGCCATCATACTACAATATAATATAATATAATATAATATAATATAATATAATATAATATAATATAATATAATATAATATAATATAATTAATATAATATTTTTTCATATTTCACATTATACTCACATTTCTGAACATTCTAATTTATAATTTATTTATAATCCTAGTGTACGAATAGAATAGAACAGAATTCATATTATTTTCTTTTATCACATATGATTAGAATTTATTTATAATCCTAGTAAAATATAAAATATGCTTATTTACACAAATAAAATATAATATCTGTATTTTAGAGTAAAATTCTAGTATATTAATTGAATGGTATAGAATATAAAATAATTTATCATATTTTTTCTTTATTATCTCATATGATAAGAAATATAAAGTACGGGAGAAAAAAATAATTTCTAATTAAAATTTGTTTATAATCCTAAAGTAAAAATCAATACAGTAAAATTGGGGGAGGGTGACATTACTGAATTATACTTTTTTATTATTAATTTTATAATCCTAGTACAGTAAAATACTCAAAATAAAAATATAGATTCTGTATTTTTTTAAGTTTTCATATACCATAAATAAGTTTTGAGAGCGCTCCACCCAGAGGCCTCCCTCACACCGTGGGCCTCTACGCTCGCCTGCAGCCGTCCCCCTCTGCGCCTGTCATATGATCAGCTTCCCGTTTGTTTGTGTTCATGCAGCAAGCTAACCGCTTCCCACTATGAAACCTCCTCATCTGTGTCCAAACTGAACTTGTAATCCACACCGATCCCATCTCAATCACCCAAACAGCCTATAGAGTCCACACAGACAGATCAGAGGCATTTAAAGCTTTAAAAACAGGGTTATAATGTCGATCGAGTACGAGGAGCAGCTAGCCGGAAGCCTGGTGGACTCTTTCCCTAAAGATTTCGGCTACGGCGTGGATAACATGGACATGATGCAGGAAAACCTGGAAAACTCTCCGTCTGCAGACAATAAACCCCGAATCCTGCTGATGGGACTGAGGCGCAGCGGGAAATCCTCCATCCAGAAGGTCAGATCCCATTGGGATACACTGCACTAACTATAAAAGTACGTTACCATGGTAAAGCCTTGGATTTGGACACTTATATGATAATACCACGCTGTTCTATGAAGTACCAAGGTGTACCATTTCTTACAAAAACACACTGTAGGAGTACCATGGTACAATAATGGCGTCAGATGGTAGTAGGATGGTTATTTTACCGTGAGACGTTCGAGATACCATGGTACATATTCAAAAACATGATACCATAGTGCTTTAGTACCAAAAACTGGACATGTACCAATGGAGTTGCTGCCATACAAATACAATTGTATATGAATTTAAGTATCATGGTATATTTAGTCGTACCACAGTATTCTCATCAATGTACTATGGTACATATAGGGACAGCTTTTTTTAAGCTATGTTACTTTTTTGAAAGTGTAACCATTATAGCAGTGAACAATAACATGGTATTACCATTTTATATTTGTATTTTGTAATATTAATATTCTTGTATTTATTTTGATATATAATTATCTATATTGTATATAAAACATTGTATATTTTGATATGGTTTCTGTATAAAGTATTCTACTTTTAGCAAGGTTATGTTGTACTTTTATGTTATTTATCTTTTATTCAGCTAAACATATAGCAGATGGATGGACATTTTATTAAGTGCTCAACATAAAGTTAAATTCCTACTGAATTAAAAAAAAAAAAAATTACTTTGTTAGCAAACGTCTAGTGATCATATTGTGCATGATTCACCAGTGTATGCATGTTATTGCGTAAAAGACAAATGCTTTTCTTCATATTTTATCACAATGGAACATCTACTGATTCTGCTGACATAACCGCGTGAAATGCATTGCTTCATGTTACTATAATTGCAAAAGAACATTTCCTCTTATTTTGAAATAACATTTAATGCTGCTTAAAATCGCTGGTCCTCTGGATCTCATTTTCTGTTGGAGGTGTTTAGATGACATAATATTTTTGTTTTCATCTGGGTTTGCTAGATGGTTTTTATTTCTGTGTGAGCCTCGTGTTTATAATTATATAATAAGCAATGAATCGGATATGTTTTATAATTTCTGTAGGCCATATGTACATTGCATATTCACCTGTGGTTTAATGTTGTGGATCTCAGGTGGTGTTTCATAAGATGTCCCCGAATGAGACGCTCTTCCTGGAGAGCACCAACAAGATCTGCAAGGACGACATCTCTGGCAGTTCCTTCGTGAACTTTCACATATGGGACTTTCCGGGGCAGGTGGACTTTTTCGACCCCACATTCGATTACGAGATGATTTTCAGGGGCACCGGCGCGTTGATTTTCGTCATTGATGCTCAGGTGAGCCGACATCAGTGAAATATGAGGATCCTGAGAGTGATTGGTGTTTAATATGCTTCCTTTCATTTGGAATTGGCTCTGTGCCTGGCAAAGACTTTGCAGCTATCTTACGATTGTGTTTGGATGTCTCTCTCTCTATATATAGGATGACTATGTAGAAGCATTAGGCCGGCTACATCTGACAGTATCGAGGGCATTCAGAGTGAACCCAGAGATCAATTTCGAGGTGTTTATACACAAGGTGGACGGTTTATCAGATGATCATAAGATAGAGACGCAGAGAGACATTCATCAGAGGGCTAATGATGATCTAGCTGACGCCAGTCTGGAAAAGCTTCACCTCAGGTTGGTCATACTGATCCTAAAGCCGGATCAATTTGCCATGATACAGTCTAATGACAGATAGAGAGCTTTTGGTTGGATTATTCTGGGTTACAATGATATTACAGCAAGTTCCAACAGGTTTACAGTGTTGTTATAGTTAAATAAAACTAAAACTATTAAAATATTTTTTTCATTAATTGAAAGAAAGCAGAAAAAAATCTAAATATTAATCTTATATATTATATAAGATTATGATAAAAAGCTGAAATAAAATATGAATATTTGATTTGTAAAAAATCTATAAGAGAACATGTTGCCTTGGCAATTGACGTGCTAAGATTACTGAAAGTGGAAAAAATAAAAGGTAAATATAAGAAAATTCACTGTTTATATATTTTTTTTAAATATGCAATATAATATAATGTTTACTTTTATTATTAAGCAAATTGGTGCGCTTTACAATAAGGTTGCATTTGTTAACATTAATGAACTACATTAGTTATCAAACTAACAACGAGAATTTCTAAAGCATTTATCACTTTAATTAATGTTGATTCCAACATGTACTAATAATTTTTTTTTTTTAAGTATTTATTAATGTTATTTTATGGACTAACAATGAACAGTTTTAATAAATGCTGTAACAATGCATTGCTTATTGTTAGTTAACGTTAGTTCATGCATTAAATATAATTAACAAATGGATCCTTATTGTAAATTGCTACCGGGAAATAGTTTGAAATTTTCTGGCATTTCTGGATTAAATGAACTGATATATTATGTTAATATGCAATATTTCTCTTTATTTGTTTTCAGTTTCTATCTCACCAGCATCTATGATCACTCCATATTTGAGGCCTTCAGTAAGGTGGTCCAGAAGCTCATCCCTCAACTGCCCACTCTGGAAAACCTCCTCAACATATTCATTTCTGTACGTACACAGCTGTATCCTCATCTGTATTGTCTCTCTTCAATTCTAGAGTTCAACCTGAGCCACATTCCATTTTTTCTGTACTTGGTCTAGTCAAAATCTATAGTATCTATCTAAATATGAGTCAAATAACAATTTGCCACATACAAATTTGTCAATATAATTTTCCCCCTTTCAGAATTCTGGGATTGAGAAAGCGTTCCTGTTCGATGTGGTCAGTAAAATCTACATCGCCACAGACAGCTCTCCAGTGGACATGCAGTCGTACGAGCTCTGCTGTGACATGATCGATGTTGTCATCGACGTTTCATGTATTTACGGGTGAGAAGCAGCGCTCTATCAGTTATTAGTGGTCGACCGATATTGTTGTTTTTTTGAAAGCCGATGCCGATATCTTGGAAAGCAGGGGGGCCCGATAGTAGATATATATATATGCTTAATGCTGATGGCAAACGAAAAAGTATTATAATGTTTGCCTTTCTATTACTAATAATATAAAAGCAATCTTTACAATACTTTTTGTATACATTATTTCTTTGTTTAACCATTCTATTTGATTATTACACAGACTTCTATTCGTATTAGATAGAACTGTCAATGATGACAGTGAACAAGAGGGAGAATAGCCGCATTTCCACTGTCGGGCCAGTGCGAGCCAGGGCTTAAAGCGGGCCGGGCGGGGCTCCTAGCCTCGGGCCAGTAGCACGAGGCCAGAATAGCGCAGGGTTTCCACAGTGGAGCTTGAAGCACCGCTGCGCATCACTAAAACACGCCCTTTACACGCCTCTCAGAACAACGTCATGCAACCTCATTATTTCACTATCAAAGAGAAGTTATCAGAAAACTAAGAAATAAGTCACTGGAACATGCGCGATCACAAAACAACATGATAAAAGAGCGGCAGTTTGTTTGCATGCTTTGTTATATATTCAAATTCAAAAGCATCAATGTTTTAACTTTAGAATAAGTGATACATTGATCATATTGATTTAATTTAAAAAGACTCAAAATTAATCACACATAAATACACTTATTTCTATTTTATTTATTTATTTTTTAACGCTTATGAAAATAGCCTGCTTATTCAGTCAAGTCTGTTTCTGTTTATTTGTAGCCTATACATCACATTAATAATGAATCATAATATCTCTATTTTATAAAGGCTCCCGAACAAAAACATTATTATATTTTTATGATAGGCTACGTGGAGCTAAACTCTCGAGACGAGGCTTGTGACAGATAATATAAGTTACTAAATAAATACACGATTGTGATAGAGAATAAGAAGCTGATGTCTGATTTCTTCAAGCGGTCATATTTACCATGTTTAATGTTAATGCCCAGCGTGCATGGTCTTTTTCATCACTTATAAATATTTTTGCCTTGTATGGTGATTATAATCCACATTGGATCAAGTTATTTCAAACACTCGCTGCTGACTGAAAGTGAGTTTTGAGCTCAACTTATTTAAAAAAGTGTTTAATGCTGGTGTTAAAGCTGTTATCTTTCTGAAATGATCCTCAACACAGACTCTCTACTTTTATAAAAGCTCCCGAACAAAAATCATTATTATATTTTGATGATATGCAAAATGGAGCTAAACTCACGAAACGAGATTACAGATAAAATGTTACTTAGTAAATACACAATTGTGATAGAGAATAAGAAGCTGACGTCTGATTTCTCCAAGTGGTTGCATTTACCATGTTTACTATGGTAATGTTAATGTTTAGCGTGCATAGTAGATAAGAAGCTGACGTCTGATTTCTTCAAGCGGTCATATTTACCATGTTTAATGTTAATGCCCAGCGTGCATAGTCTTTTTCATCGCTTATAAATATTTCTGCCTTGTTTAGTGATTGTAATCCACATTGGATCAAGTTATTTCAAACACTTGCCGCTGACTAAGAGTGATTTTTAAACTCAACTGATTTTAAAACGTCTTTAATGCTAAAGTTATATCGCTGTTATCTTTCTGAAATGATCCGCGCTGACGCTCTCTAGAGACGGAGAAACTCTGCCTTTGTTCATAACCCCTCCTCTAGCCCCAGCTGGCCCGCTTTGGCCCAAGGATTTCGTCGGGCCGAAAAAACCTGGCCGTTGGCCCCGAGGAAGCCCCGACGAGGCACGATCAAGCCCCGGAAGTGACAGTGGAAACGCGACTGGCCCTGGCACGCACTAGCACGCCCGGTCCTAGCTCGATAGTGGAAACACGGCTAATGTGAGCACTGTGTGCGCTCAGGTGTTGCTGTTCTCAGCGCTGTCAAAATAAAAGTCCCGCCTCGAACACTTCAGCCAAGCAGAAAAACTTATCAGCAGATGCCGATATTTAAAAAATGCCAAATATCGGCCAATATATCGGTCGACCACTATCAATAATACTCTACCGTTCAGAAATTCTAAAAATGTATGATTTTTTAAAAATGTTTTTGAAAGACGTCTCTTATGCTCACCAAGAATAGATTTCTTTATTGGATGGTAAAATTACATTTTCAATTTTGGCATTATGATTCTTCAGAAATCATTCTAATTTGCTAATTTGCTGCTCAAGAAACATTTCTTATTCTTATCAATTATCAATTTTTATCAGTTTAATATGTCCTTACTGAATAAAAGTATTAAAGTGCCCCATGATGCCATGTTTAAGGTTCCTGAAATTGTTTTGTGAGTCTCTTACAAGAGCTTTACATGCATGCAAGGTCAAAAAACACTTTTGTTTTCTAAAAATATGCATTTAATATAATCTTATTTTCTAACAATTCTCAAACTATTTCTTTCAAAGCAGTTCTACGATTCAGTCTCTCTAAACCCCTCCTTTCCGTGAGCATTTCTTTAAAACTGAGCCCAAACACAGTAGTGTATACTACTTTAAAATATATATTATTTTGATCTTATCTTTTTTATGCTGACAATATATAAGATAAATGTAATATATTGTGTCATCTGTTATGTGTTATAGCTTTTTTTTTAATCCATTTATTGAATGTTTTTTAGCCTAAAAGATGACGGCAATGGTAACGCTTATGATAAAGAGTCTCTGGCCATCATAAAGTTGAACAACACCACAGTGCTTTACCTGAAGGAGGTCACCAAGTTCCTGGCTCTAGTCTGCATCCTGAGAGAAGAGAGCTTTGAGAGAAAAGGTACAGACGTTTGACATGATCATTCGCTGCAGAATATCAGCATGTTTTTTTGACTTAAAGTGAGGTAAAGTGTCACATAGAACCATTTTTAAATAGTTATTTCGGACCAACAAAATAATAAAAGCACCACAGGGTTTCTTACATAAGAGCATCTCTTTTATAACTCTGAATATGGCTCATGTGTCTATCTTCCACAGGTTTGATAGACTACAACTTCCACTGCTTTCGAAAGGCCATTCACGAGGTATTCGAGGTGAGCAGCTCCACCCAGAGGACAGGAGTGGCGGTGCAGTCCAGCTCACCCAGCAGCAGCGGTAACGGCCTGGCACGACTCAAATCTGCAGCGTTGAATGGTACACCCAGGAGCCAGGTTTAACCTAGGACATACAGACCTCTTAAGAACACAGGGCCTTCACAATAGTGTGCTGAACGTGCGCCAACGTACACGTGTGATTACTGGAGCGCTTCTCTAGTTATTCCTGCTGTCCCAGGACCTGAGAGACACTTCAGGACAGACTACATTGCTGCTTTTTTATGATATTTTGATGTGTGTGTGTGTGTGTGTGACAGAGAGAGAAAGAGAGCGAGATTGTGTGCAAGCGCAGCATCAGCTGTTATAATGGGGGAAATGGGAACACTTAGTTTAGCCAACAGAATGAGGCACAATGAAATGATCTAGAATTGTCACTGAGTAAATACAGTCTCAAAAACAGTGAACTGCCTATCATTTTTATATCATTATGTGTTTATGGTGGCCAAAAGTGTTGTCTAGGTAAGATACTCTCTCTAAGTTTCGAGGCACAACCCACTTTTTGGAGGTTTGAGGGTAAATTATACAAAAAAAAACATGTTCTAGTGACATTTCAAAAAAAATTCAAAATGAAAAATTGCTCAAATTCTGCCTATTTTAAGTGCATTAAAATGTTTACATTGTGATAAAACACTTTTTTACCCAAATTCTCATTACCAGCAATAGGTCATAAAAATGTAAGTTTTATTTTAATATTATTTTCTGTAATTCCCATTCAGAAATTTTCTAATTTTTCATTACTTCAATGCTTTCATTACTTCAATACTTCAATTGTGTTACATAAAAAAAAAAAAAAAAAAAAAAAAAAAACTATATATATATATATATATATATATATATATTCAGGTAGGTCAGATCCCATTGGGATACAGCACTGCACTAACTATAAAAGTACCATGGTAAAGCCTTGGATTTGGACACTAATATGATAATACCACGCTGTTCTATGAAGTACCAAGGTGTACCATTTCTTACAAAAACACACTGTAGGAGTACTATGGTACCATGGGATCTAATATATATATATATATATAATTGAAATCAGTATAAAGGTTGTATATATATATATATATGGGGGGGGGTTAATTGTTCTTAAATTGTATAAACAATATTGTCACAATGTGAAATTTACAATTAAAATAGGTTTAATTTTCTTGAAGCGATAAATTTCCGGTTTCTTTCTTTTGGTTTTGCGGTGAAATGTGACCTGGATATGTTAGATTCACCCATGAAACAGATCTTCACTCCCTTTTGTAACAGAATTCCCAGTCTTAAAGATTTCGGTTGTTATTATTGGCCTGTGCTGTGATTGTGTTGGCTGCCGCTGTTATATACTTCTGACCTAAACAAGGGGGGAAATAAAGGGAGAAAAGGCTAAAGACATTTGTGAGCATCGTCATGTCTCTGTGAACTGCCTTACAGCAAAATGAATCACAGAGACCTTTTTTTTCAGGAATGTACTTTTTTTTTCTGACAAATTATCCCTCATTTCAATTTTAAGTGAATCTGGGAATAAGCATCAGCCCAGACTAACAGCAAGCACGTGTTTTACCATAAAATGCTTCTTGCTAAATTCTGATATGCTGAGAACACAGAATAATGACACTCAAGATTGTCGAACAAGCGATTAAAGGCATTACGTTTTCATATGTGAAGTCCCAGGGTCCAAAATATCCCTATTTCCTTTTTTTATTACATGATTCATAATTTGATTCATTCTCAAAAATTCCCCTTTCATGAATGGATATAATGAGGGCTTGTGTGAGTCTGTGTAAGTGTGTGTACAAGAAACTCACTGCTGAGTCTGATAGTGTTGAATGATGATTGTTATTGATTGGTATTGTTTTCCTTTCTTTTTTCTAATAAAGTGTAAAAAATATATATATACATTTTTGTGATTGAACTATAGAGATTATTACTTGTAAGATATCAAGAAAATGGGAATTGTTTACTTATGGTATATTTTGTCTCAGAGCACGCTGATAAATTAAAGCTATATTCATTTGAGCTCTGGTCTCGTGTGTGTGTGCGCGCGCGCGTGTGTGTGTGTGTGTGTGTGTGTGTGTGTGTGTGTGTTGTTCTTGTTTCACCTCTAGATGTCTCTCTGTGTCAGGATCAGCAAGCGATTCAGCAAGCGTGAAAGCAAGAACTAAACTAAGTATAATTTTGAAGAATAAAAAAAGAAATCAGAATTTAGAGTTAGAACGGTTCTTTTTTTAATCAATTTATAATTTGTTAAATCTCCATATTTATTAAATCATATAAGGGTTTCTGCAAGTCTTTTTTACACAAATTTAGGCCATAAAATTGATTAATTCAGAGGAGAATGTCTTTATTTCATGAAGTCATTGTATTAAATTTAGCAAAAACTGCCTTGCTCTTTTAGATTTGTTTTCCAATTTAAATATCCAAACATCCTTAAGATAGATTTATTTGAGATGCAAAATAAAGATATGAAGTCTTGTTTTCTGAAGAACTGCACAAAAGTAAATGAGTTGAATGCGAGGCTAAAACTGAGCACATCTGTAATTGTTTCAATCATCATTTTGATCAGTTTCCCATAAAAATTATTCTCTTGTGTCATTTTGCTTCTCAAGAATCTTTGGACATTTGCATTAGGAAACATGACAAAGATACTGATAAAGTATATCTCTTTTTACAGGGTGAACAGAAGCTTTAAAGTTCAAGTAATGGCGATCTGTTTAAACCTGAACTTGAATTGTTGATAATATAAGACATTTACAATTAAAAACCATATTGATGTGCTGTTGCATTCAATTCAGTTTATTCCTATAAGATTTTCTTTACTTCTTAAATCCCTCTTAATTTTACCTTCATGAAACCTGCAGAAATCCTGACAGATGTTGTGCCCTGAGCAAAACAACTGCTTTAAGAGTCTATGGGAAGAATCAGCTCAAAGCTGTTGAAGGTTTGGATGTGTTTGTGTGTCAGATGTGGGGCGGGCTAAGTGTGCAAATGTCTCGCCCACTGGGAGGATCAGCTCTGTGTGATGTGTTTCATGGGAAAAACTGCAGTCACACCGCTGTGTGTCTCACAGACAGACTGTGCACAGCGCCAGATCAGCTGGATGCTTCAACACCACGGTAAGATCTCAACTACTTACTGTAGAACAGAAAAAGAGCAGAATTATTCTGTTTTACAAGCTGAATAATCCTGTTATGTCTATTAATAATGTTTTTTATGGAACTCTTGATATTGTTTCCTGATCTATTATTTTCAATGGAAACACAACAGTGGAGATGATGTGTATGTGATGCATTTACAGAATTAAATTCACTATATTTATAAATAATTTATTAATAATATGTATTGATATTTATTAGTTAATACTAATGATTGTTTTAAGTTTTGTTAGATTTTGTATTTGTAGATGTATTCTTTTTTTAATACACAAATTTAAACTTACAGTAAAACTCACATAATCAGTAGTATTTTTTTTTTTTTTTTTTTATCAAGTAGTTTATTCATTCCAACAGTACATTATGCATAAATATGTAATGGACTATATACAATCTCTGGACCCCTGGTTTGAAAAGATTGTGTTGAAGCACAATTCATACTGTTCAGTTCCACTACTTTTGGAATAGGTGCAAAGTAGTACAGTTTACATTTTCTATAAAACAATGACAGTATCAGTGTGTGTGTGTGTGTGTGTGTGTGTGTGAGACACCCCAGGGGCTCAGCAACAAAGGCTGCATGAAAAGTGAGTTATTTTAGTTCAGAATAAAGGCAGTTCTCACACACCACATCTCTCTCTGTTTCTCACCAGTATTAAGATGGAATTTGCCCACAGTTCTCTGTCCCAAGTGTCTTTTCTCCTTCCCAGATTTCCTCTCCAGTACTTACCAAAAGCACCGTGGTGATACCTATCATGATATATTTATTTACACCATTAAACTAAATGACTGCCAAATTACTGTAACATGCACTTTGATATAAAACTATCCTATACACCAAGCTCTAAATTTCTAAATGTGGTCAGTTAGGATTTATAAAGCAGCTTTAAAACCATGTGTATTGAGGGGTGGGGAATTTTCCTAATTAATACCAGACTTACTCTGGTATTACAGTCTGATACCATCAATGTACTGTACTGCCATACTATTTTTTTGTACTTTTATGTTAAACTCCTTAAGTGTAATATGTCTTGAATTAGTACATATATGTTAATATAACTAGTTTTGCACCACTGTTGATCTTGGTATTACCTTGAAAGAGCAAACAGTGAGGTAGAGAACAGATCAGATCAGTTAATCAGCTTTAGTGTTTGAAAACATTGGTCTTTCACACTCAATCTACCAAAATAGTGACTGCTCTGAAATTGTGAAACTGTGGCACTCATTGATGGTCTACATCAATTTGAAGGATGCAGTTTTGTGGTCACTCACCGTTTCTCAGTAAAATGAAGCCACAGTTTTTTAACTTATGAATACAAGAGCACTTTCCACTACGGGGAGGATGTATAGATCTTACTGTAACTTCAACAAATGGATCTGCATTGATTAATGAGCTTTAAAACGTCTCCTAGTGTTAATAAATTAGTTACACCTGTCTTGTAGAGACATAAGTACTCAGTGAAGGACTCTAGAAGTGAAATACATTTAGGTAGACATTACAGGTCCTTTTCTTTTAAGGATGTGATTTATTACAATAAAAGCATAAAATATAACACAACTATTTTCACCGTTTAGTCCACCCAGCATTTACTCATCTTCATGATGTTCCAAACCTGTAAGACTAACTTTCTTCTTAGAAACATAAAAGATATTTGGAAGAATGTCAGTAACCAAACAGTTTCGATTCCCATTGACCTCTATTGTAGTGATTGTCCATATAATTGAATGTCAGTGTTTCTTTAAAATGTCTTCTTTTAAGACTTACTTTCTACTGCAGAACATAAAATATGATATTTTGAAGAAAGTTGGTAACCAAACAGTTTCAGCTCCTATTGATTCCTTTATATGAACAAAAATACAATGTAAGCCAATGGGAACCTAAACTGTTTGGTTAGCAATAAATATATTATTTCAAGACTTTATTTTTTTACTACAGAACATAAAAAAAAGATGTTTTGAAGAATGTTGGTAACCAAACAGTTTTGGTTTCCACTGATTTCTATGAACAAAAAAAATATATAATGAAAGCCAGTGGGAACCAGAACAGTTTGGTTACCAGTATTCTTCAAAACATTAGGTTTGGAACCATATGAGTAAATGATAAGAGGATTTTCATTTTTATGAGGACTATCCATTTAATAGGACATACATTTTAACAGACATTCACATATTTGAATAATTAAGACAAAATACACACATTTATAAAACTTTTTCGGTAGCACTTTATTTTACAGTCCTGTTCCTCATGTACATACTATGTACTTATTATAGTAATTACAATAACTATGTAATAACTAGGTACTAACCCTGAACCTACCCCTAAACCTAACCCTACCCCATGTAGTTACCTTGTGTTACCAGAACTTTCTTAGATAAAAACACTGTAAGTACACTATAAGTACATGTTAGTACACGTACTGTAAAATAAAGTGCAACCACTTTTTTGTATTTTTGAAAGACACAATTGAATACACATAAACGTTTTGTCTGCCAATGGAAAAGTACAGAGGTACGTTACCACTACATTTACTCATTAAGTATGTGCTATGGGACCACATGCTTGCAAACATCATCTACGAAGATGTATCTTATTTTTGTACTGCTACATACTGCAACACTGACTTTAACCTTAACTTTAAAGATCTGCCTCATTTAAGTTCTAATGGCAGACATAGTTGGAAGATATCATTATGGGGAAGGCAATAGTGAGATAAGTATGATTCTTGTTTACAGAGCAGTGTAAATATGGCTTGGAAAAGAGTAATTCAGACTAATGTTGGAATTAATCCTCTATCCGCAAGGCAACTGCAGTGTCCGCACTCGCACGCCTCGGTTTTTCCACCATCTAATTGTATGATGTCACTGGCAACTTCCAGGTGTAAAGTGAATTTGGCACCAAACTGAACAGTTTCCACTCTTGTCCAGCAAACACGTTCTTATGGGGTCTGAACGGATGGGTGTAAATGGAAGTGGGGGGGTGTGGCCACATAATGTTTTTAGTTGGCCCAAAAAATGGCATGTCTTTCTTCATGAGTAACCGGCAGAAATGTTGGTCTTCTAAGAACTCCATCTGGTTTTTCTCTGCCTGGAAAGTGGAATGTGCAATTTTTAGCAGAAAAATGCCTTTGTTTGCCCTTTTTGAAACCATCAAATTCTTCCCGACCATGGCCCTGACCACAGTGGCATTCCCACGGGGTGGTACAGGGCACAGTGACAATAGCTGGAGACATGCCAGTGAAGAGCACTAGGCTTGCAGACACACTGCACTACAAAAAATGAGCTCTTCAGACAACTTTTAGAAAATGAAGGCAACTATTTACATGACTTTTTTTGTTGAACATGTCTACTTGAATATTTTGATTAAATGTATTCACTTAATTTGACCGAATCCGAGATTTGGTGATAATGTACAACAATGAGAGATTTATGATATAAGAACCTGTTTAAGAGCCTTTAAGAGGTTGGTCAATGTTGACTATGAACAACAAATAAGGTTATGAATTTTCAGCATAGCTCAAGGGTTAAAATGTTAGCTAATTTTAGGGGTGGGCGATATGATTAAAACCTGATATCCCAATCTAGTTCTTTTATATCTCTGTTTTTATTACATCATTGTTGTGTAAATGTACCCTAACTGGCTGTGCTTTCCATTTTTCAAATGACTGAATCTTTCTCTTAATGCTGAAGCATTTGTGAAATTATTTAGTTTGTAGTACAATCGTCATTTAAGAATAAGAATCATGAGTTCATTATATTTAACACATGGTTGTGTTACCAGTCAACTGTATGTTTAAGATCAGTTTAGATATAAGAAAAAGAAAAAATCTTTCAGAATGCTTGCCAACCACTGGATAAGGAAAGCAATGCAATCCCTTCTTCTCACGTAATAAAGCCTGTCTGGCGTATAAATATGTTTAATAAGCATCATACAATGGCTGTGTTGTTTGCTAAACAGCAGAAGTTGGCTCTAACATGTCCCACGGCAGGAAGACACATTGTTCTTAAGAGTAAACAACCCTCCCAAGATCTCAACCAAAACATTCGACTCAGAATTAAACATCTTTGCGTACCCCAAATCGGTATTTATCTCCAGACTGGAATTTGCACTTTAATCTGCACAAGTTTTGCTTCAATTACAGTTTGCTTCATTTCCTAAAATTCTTAGTTTTGTTTGTCTCACTTTTCACGTCATTCATTCCAAGTCTTTCTCAAATTCTCAGTCTGACGTTTTTTTAGCTATAAAATTTGTCAGAAATGTAACTTGACTAACTCTTTGACTGTGGTATTTTTCATTTTTTTCAAAGATTTTTTAAATTGTAGTTTAATTTCCTAGATTTCTTAGTTTTGTCATTCTCACGTTTCTTCTCATTTTATTCCCAAACTACAAACTCACAGTCCGCACATCTGTCAGAAATATGGGAAATGCAACAATTAACTGCGAGTTTACACGCAAGTGGAGATAAAGTACTTTTTGTGGTACTCTGAATCTGGGATAAATTTTAAATCCACATATTTAAAATGTGCTGATGAATTCATTTTCAGAATGAAAAGGTTTAATAAGGTTGACATTTGGCCCACTGGTGTTTAATGGCAATAATTGAATTGGCACATAAACCTCAGGAAACAAATAACAGAGGGCACACACACACACACACACACTTAACCAGCTGGTCAATTTTCCACACTGAACAATGGGTTGGAAACTTTTGCAGTTGCTGAACAATATGTACCATGTGCTTCAATAAGTGTGAGTGATTTTGTGTAAAATTAAGGATTTATTATATTTTCTTCTCATAACACTTGGTGCATTGAATAAACTGGTCTCCGGTACATTGAAAACCTGTGGAAACCACATTCAAAAAACGTTTCTGTTGTTCTAATGTTTGGTTTTACAGATCATTTAGCAGCATGTTTCTTTAGAGACCTGTGGCTTTGGAAATACATGAGGTGGAACCAGAACAGAGACGCCTTTCCTGGATTTGCCATTGCATGGGGTCTTTGTAAGTTTGTACTTTTAGATGGACTGCATCATGAATCTCAGATGGTCTAGTTGATGAAGTCTGTGCATGTGGATTGGAAAATATTACTTGTTACACAAAGTCGTTAATCTGCACCTTGTGGAGGCAGGTTTAATCATGTGGGAATGCTGTGGTATTTATTTGATTAGTTTTAGATGGCAGGCTTAGGTAATGGAGAAAGTTATATAGCATTATTTGGAATGAAATCAAGTTTGATTTTCAGAGGATAGGGGTGTTAAAAAGAAAAAAAAGAGGAGAAATTTAGTTTGAAATATGAACAACATCAGATGTTTGCTGATTGAACATTTGTAGGTAGTTTGGTTTGAAATGCAGTTAAAAACGTAAAAAAAAAATTGTTAGTGCATGACAGTCTGAATGATGAGATCTGATTTCATGTGTTTTTTCATCATACACTTTGTGACTGATTGCAACTAATTCATTTTTAATAATCATATTTAAGAAATAGAAGTGTGAAAACTGTCAGATTAATTTATTATCAAATGGTTTTTAGTATAAATCTGGAAGCTTTATAATAATGAGCTAAAAACGCAGATCTGTTGTGTTCGGTTAAATTCTCCAGGTCTTTCCACTCAGTCATATCCTGACAGGTAATACTATACGGCTCAGACAAGCAGACACTCTTTTGTGAGCGGTGAAGTGAGCTGTCTGTTATAGTTTGCCATGTCTAACATAGCAAGACACACAGACTAGTGGGAAGCTGTCACCTATGATCTGAGAACTGGGAATGACTTTATCTTTCTGCTTAAAGGATGGACATTCTACAGCACTTACACATTAGTCTCTCTTCCTTCTGTCTGTGTGAGAATGATTTATTATTTTATTTATGGATATTTTATTTATGGATGGTTGGACCAGATAGTGAACCGATTTATTTATATATTTTATTTTATTTTATTTTATTTTTATGGCTGAGCTGGACCAGATAATGAACTGCTTTAAGTGTGCATCATGCACGTAAGCTTCCTGAGGGTTGTGTATATTATATATATATATATATATATATATATATATATATATATATATATATATATATATATATATATATATATATATATATATATATATATATATATATATATTATTATTATTATTTTTTTTTTTTTTTATTATGGATGTATTGAAACAGATGTTGGAGCAAAACTGATTTAAATGTGCATTTTTGTTTTTAATTACTTTATTTTTATGTGATGTTTTTTTCACTATTTATGAATGAGCTGGATCAGACAGTGCACAACATCAAGTGTGCATCATACATAGTAGTGTGTTTGGTGTAAGTGGGGGTGATTTTCTTTTATTTTATTCAATGCATGAGTTTAGTGTTTGAAAAGCAATGTCTAGAATGAGTCTAGAAGTTGTAGTTCTAATATACTATAATTATTCTTTGTGCAACATGGTTTGGTCACTACAGAATTCCCATATTTCCATTTGTGGTTTTTTTTTTGTTTTTTTTTTTTTTGGAAGTGAAGTTTTGCTGTTATGTGGAAAATAATTTGACAGTTTGTCCAAACATATGACTGGCAAACCTCTTGATCCTCATGAAGGAATGTTCTGTTGTTTATATCAAGAGTTACTCAGTTTCTTGTACTGCACTGCTATCATCATTTCTCGACAAAAACAATATGGCTTTCAGGGAATGTGAGCGTGATTCATAACTATTTCCAGTTTTACAGGACCGTTTGCTCATTTTGGGGTGAGAACAGGATGTGAAAGAGGGGGAGACCGCGCTATCACTGTCATAAAAGGGAGTTGGGATGTTTCTGACCCCTCTGGAGTTTTACATCTCATCAGATTTGCATGTTTTACAATCAGAAGGACTCCCACAAAGAATGCCAAAGCAGAGCAGGAGTTACAGTGGGACAAGAGATGCATGCAGAAAAAAACATGCACACTTTTTGGAGTTCGCCATTTACTTGTTTCATTGCATGTTTAACGAATGAATCTTCTTCCAAACACTGTCAACTGTTTTCAGCGGGTGTCTGGTGGTCCAGCCTTCTTCATTAGGGCTTGATCCCCCCAAAACAAAAGCTTGGGAGGTGTTTTAATAAAACTTAAATTAATTAAGTTAAATTAATCAAAGGATAACTGATAGTTTGTTGGTCATTGTCCCTGCTGAAGTTTTCTTTTTGTCATATTGGTTGGTTAAATATACTTTATTCTGCTTATTTCACACAGCTACTGGTTTAGTTTACTAAATAAATACATTGAATACAATAAATTATACATAAATGGTTATTGAAATGTTAATTTGACTTGAAATTGTCATTATGTGAGAGAGAAAAGAGATTGCAGAGGGTCATTAAAAATAATAACTGATATTCTAATGCACTTAACATGGACTTGAATCTGACTAGTGTCATTCCATTTATGATTCAAGATTCAAGATCTTTATTCATCACATACATGGTTATATAGAGCATATATAATCAGCAGTGAAATGTGACTAATGCATTATGCATTTAGTAAATGGTTTAATCTAAAAACGTTTTAAGAAACCCCAGGTGATCTTAAACAGTATAGTTCATCAGTGCATGTTTTAGCATGATGCTAAATGTTCGATTTCATAATCTTTAACTCCATGCCTCTGAACTGACTTTTTGGGTGACATCAACAATCCCTTTAATATTTCAACCTTTCTAAAACAATCATTTTGCAAAGGTTAAATAAGTCCCACCCTACATGTTTTCTCACTGACTGAATATCCAGTTTTGCTTAGTAGTGCATCGCATGACATTTCAGTTTGTACAGAGCAGTGAGAGATCTGTTGAGTTCTCAGTGTGGGAATCTGTTTATTCTCACGCTCTGTCCAGGACACACACAGTTATGATCACATATTTAACACGCATACAGAATGACCACTTGTCTCCCCACTGGACTCAATTTAATCATAACGGACTAGACTCCAATCTGTAGTGTATCCTTTGGCAGACTCTCTCACTCTCTGTCTTACTCACTCTCTCAACACACACACACAGAGAGAGTGTTTAATTTAAATTGACTCCAGCAATTTAATTAAAAACCTACAGGCCTACTTTGATGCAAGATTACCACTGATTACAAATCAAAACAGATTAAATTTTGATCACAGGCTATATAAATTGCTTGGCACTTCTTTTTGATGTGGAAAGGCTCACAGTTAATTACTCAATGACAGCTTTCTTTAAATCCTGTTTTTCTTTAGGCCCATCTGTTGACTGTGCTGTATGAGTCAGAGAGGAGCGGAGCATCATGTCAGAGCCGTTTGACTGTGACAGCTGCAAGGAGTCTCTGTACGGCAGGAAATACATCCAGGTGGACGACGTTCCCCACTGCGTCCCCTGTTACGACCGTCTGTATGCAAACACCTGCCAGGAGTGCAAAGAGCTCATCGAGCACAACACACGGGTGAGTTTCCCAATGATCAGCATTTAAGGGATTCACAAAATTCAATATTTTTTAATTACTTTCTATTTAATAGAATTAATGATGGATGGATTTCTCCCATCTTCACTGGAGGTGTCTAAGACAAACACAAGAAGCTTCTGTTCTGTGTTTGGTATTCATAGCAGTCTGAATCAGCAGACAGTAGTGAAGTATGTCTTTTTTATTGCGTAAAGGTCTCGGACCACTCCTTTCATGGTAGTGGAAGTGACAGAGAACAGCAAGATCTGTTTTGCTTCAACATGCCTTAGCACTTCCTACACAAGCAGCTGCGTCACCTCGTTTCACCTTTTGTTCAGCTGTGCAGTGACCTTTGACCCACAGTTTGATGATATAACTGATTCAATGGAGTTAAATGCTCATTTCATTTGACTAACAGGTTCTGGTAACCTGAAAACATCACGCCACATACTGTCTCCAACTGTCCAGGGTATTCAGCCTCACGCATGGTCGCAAGGGCTAAACTAAATTCAATAAACTAGTTACCACATGATTTTCTAGAATGAGTTCATATCATTTACAGTTGAACTGCCTTTTGTGCTGTGCTGTCTGTGTTCAGGAGCTGTATTATGAGGACAGGCATTATCACGAACTCTGTTTCCGCTGCTCACACTGCAACCGTCCGCTGGCCGACCAGCCGTTCACCTGTCAGGAAGACGCCCTGGTGTGTAACGACTGCTACTGCAATGAGTTTTCATCTAAATGTGCGGCCTGCGGGAAGACTGTGATGCCAGGTACAGTTCCTAAACACACATGCATATGCTTATATTTCATGTACACTACCATTCAAAAGTTTGAGGGCAGTAAGATTGGTTTTTAGTTTTTTTTTTTTGGTAAATAAATACTTTTTCTGAGCAAGTACACATATTAAATTGACCATAAGTAACAGAAAAGACATTTATAATGTTACAAAAGATCTTAAACAAATGCTGTTATCTTGAACTCTCTATTTATCAAAGAATCCTAAAAAAGGTATCATGGTTTCCACCATGGTTTTCAATGGAAGCTAGTTTTTATTATGGAATACTGAAATAAAAAGAGATAATTTTGACTTATCTCACAATTATTTCTTTCTTGCAATTGTGAGATTACATCTTGCAATTCTGATGTTTTTTAATTATTTTTTTATTGCAACTTTGTATCTCGCAATTTCGATGTATGACCTTGCAATTGTGAGTTTATTTTTGCAGTTCTGAGAAAAAAATGTAATTGCGAGGTATAAACTCAAAAAAAGTCAGAAGAGTGAGATAAAAAAGTACATTTTTTATATTTATTCTGTAGCAGAAATGGGTTTCCATTGTTTTCAGCACTGATAATAACAATAAAGGTTTCTTGAGCAGCAAATCAGCATATCAGAATGGTTTCTGAAGGATCATGTGACGCTGAAGACTGGAGGAATGATGCTGAAAATACAGCTTTGCATCACAGAAAGAAATTAGAAAATTTCAGAAATTTGTTATTTTAAATTGTAAAACTTATTTTAAAAATAATAAACCATGTCTATGTTACCAGACTGTATAGACCAAAAACATAGTTAATGAGTTTTGATTGGGCGTCAGGGTGTGGTAGAGATGTGACAGTGTGATTACAGACACGCTCAGCTGAGAGAGAAAAGCTGCCGGCCACACTCACACACACGCTTGCAGGCCTGATGCTAACACTCAGGCGTTACGTTACCCATAATTACACTCCGCCGCCTGATTTTGTCTCTCTGGATCTTTTCGGAGAGAAATAAGAGAAGGGGAAAATTCCAGATGGATAAATTACAAACTGAAAGTGGCAGATCTCTCCTCCCTCGTTCATTTAAAAGGCTCATTTTCACACCCATTCTCAGTCATTATACACAGATCAATTGAGCTTTTTTCCCACCAAACCTGTACTTTGTATCTGCAACTTATGCTTTTCCAGTTTCCACATGCAGTTTTATCAAAATACCACCCATTGCACCATTTCCAGCCTACGATTTTGACACGCCTCAAACAAAACTCCCACACAAGAGGCTTTTGTAGATTTAGGGCAGTTCAGGCCCAAATATGCACACAGTTGTGTGGTGTGACATCACGTGTAATCTTTAGCTTTGTAGTTGCTAGTTACCTATCAGACATGATCATACCCAGCCACAGCACAGTAAAAGCTCTTGAGAAGAACCTGTAGTGCATTAACAGGTGAGGCTGTTTGTCAGAGAAAATCCATTGCAGACAGATAGAAGCACATTCAAAACCCCAAGAATCCAAAATGACTGTTTTGTGGCTTTCAGTTTATGCCTGTTACCTTTGAGTCTATTTTAGATGCTAGTACTTAGTATTTTTTTTTATTAATAATTTTAGGATTTTTATTATAGTATTTTAGTATTACTATTACAGTATTTATGCATATTTTGTTTTAGCTTTTATTTTCATTTTTCATTTTAATTTACGGTTCAATAATTATGTTAGTTTTTTATATAACCAATTTGTTTTATTTTTATAAAAAAAAAAAAAAAATTCATTTACTGACCAAGCCAACATTTCTCATTTTCAATTAAATCTTTGAAGTTTTTCATAAATTTATAATTTTGTTTTATTTTAGCTTTGTTTTCATTTTTATTTTTGTTTATTCTTAGTTAACCATAACAACGCTGTAATGTACTTGTAAAAATGGACAAATATTAATAAAAATAAAAATTCTTAATATCAAAAATTTGGAGTACATCTTTTCCTCATGGGTGTTTATCCAATCAAATGTTCTCTAAACTGCAAAAAGCTCCCCTTTTTAATTCGTAATTTGTAGCTAAATATTTCTCAGCAAAAAAAAATAAAAAATGTTCTAAAAAAATATGGACAATAAGACAAAAATACATTCTGAAATTTCCATTAGTTGAATGCTTTAGCTTAGACAATGTCTTCTCAATGCTCTCAATGTAGACAATGTATTTAACAGTTTGTTTTGGATTCGCTTTATTTATAAATTACATGTTTATTTAATATTCTTCCTTGTTTTGTCCTTTACTGCATATTGTTTTTATTTTTATTGTCTTGTACTTTATTGTGTATCCTTGTATATTCTATATATTAATTGTGTTCGTAATTTATTGTCTATTCCCCTTCTACCCTGTCTTTCGCGTGAGGAGATAACAAAAGAAGGATATCATTGGACCTATCACAATAAAGATCGTGAATAGTTTTATATGAAATGATTTCCATCTCTCAGGCTCCAAGCAGCTGGAGTATGGAGGCTGCGCGTGGCACGAGGAATGCTTCGTTTGTTGTGGTTGTGAGCAGCCCATCGGTGCCCAGTCGTTCATCCCAGATAAGGGCGAGTACTTCTGCGTGCCCTGTTACAAGGGACGATTCGCCCCACACTGTGCCCACTGCAAAGAGGTGAGATGAGATCGGTCAATAAAGGTGCTTAATCAGCATTGAAGTTTCAGTGAAGAACCTCTTCTTTAGATTATTAAAATGTTCTTCACACTATAAGAAATGATTCTTTTAAGAATTGTGAATGGCAATGGCATCACTGTGAAAACCATCATTATTTAAGAGTGCAAACACATATCAGAATGTGAATCCATATATTAAGTTTTTGCTTTTATTCTGTTGCAAACCTCTTTCAGTTGTATGCCAGTGAATTAAAGTGTTTTTTGTTGGTCTTCTCTCTTACAGATCTTGGTTCAAGGTGGTGTAACATTTAGAGACGAGCCCTGGCATAAAGAATGTTTCCTGTGTACTGGATGCAAAGTCCAGCTTGCGGGACAGCCTTTCACAACACAGGGTGAAGATCCATACTGCGTGAAGTGCTTCAGCAACCTGTACGCCCAGAAATGCTCTGCATGCGACAAACCCATCACAGGTCAGTGTGTGGTAGTGTGTCTCTTATAACAAGTCTGCTCTTTATTACCCGTCCCTAACTGCTAACAGAGACGCTTTGTCAAAACCACAAGACAGTTGTCACATTAACACATTGTCATGTGCTCGGAGGCAGATGGTGCTTCACAATGTTGAGTCAGTCTGAAAATGTTTTCCTTATTCATCTTAGATCCAATGGGTTGTGAACTCAACATGGGGTCAAATATCCACAGTTTATATGTTTTAATGTCTTTTAAGGTGCTGTATGTAAGATTTTGCATCTACTAAAGCATAAAATGCCATAAAATGTTTAAAAAACATGCTTAAGTAACATACTTGTTTGTCTTAAAAAATAAATGCTACAGTCAGTTATTCTTCTTTGAAAATGTGCATTATAGGCCAGAATTTCAGTCTTTGTTTTGGTTTGTTAAACCCACCCTCTGCCAGTTTACCCAATAGTATTTCGGCACACAGATTGCCAGTTAATGGAGAACACAGCGTATTTATTTTCATTCTTCAATCGTCAAGTGCACTCGTTCATGTTCGTGTCATCATTCTGGCAACCTATGTGTGCTCAAGTCTGAGTAGGAGTGGTTGGATGATGAAAACCCTCTTCAATATTTCGAATTTGGACTGCAATACCTAGTTCAGTAGTCAATCCTACATACATCACCTTTACAGTTCTGCAAAGGGAGTGGTTGTTATTAAAAATACATTTAGATTAATTCTTCCTCATGATGTCCCAAACCTATTGACTTTGTATCTTCTGTGGAACAATGCATAATATAAAATATGAATAAAACTCAGATGAACAATTAATTAGGAAAATTCATATTAACACAGTATATTGTAACTTTTCTTAGCCTGTAACCCTTTTGGTCTATAAAAACATTGTTTTAAATCATGACTATGTTGTTTTAGAGATTGTAGAGACCACTGCTCAAAGTGAAATACCTCTGAATCTTTTTCTCTTTCTCAGGTTTTGGAGAAGGGAAGTACGTCTCGTTTGAGGAGCGTCAGTGGCATCAGCCGTGTTTTAAGTGCTCCGAGTGTTCGGTGTCTCTGGTCGGGGCAGGATTCTTCCCTGACGGAACAAAGATTCTCTGCAAAAGCTGCAATACCAAATAACCCACAACAGTTTCTGTTAAATGTGCTAAAAAACATAGCTTTGAGTAATATGAACACATTTATGAAACATTTGACATAATTTAAACATGAAATGTATGATGTACATTAAAGTTTTAGTGTTGCATTCTTCCAAATCAGAATGTTAAACATCTTTAAACTAGACGGACTTGTTTGATCAGGCTGAAGCATTTTATGGTTTAAATTCTAAACATTTGAACCAAGCATGCATACATGCAAAGGCTCAGTTCCCTGAGATGTTGTTGTTGTTTTCGTCATTAGTCTTTTCAATATACATTTGAGTTATTTTCCATGTGTTTGCATAAACATCAGGCCTTAAAATTCCCTCCAACAGCAACATTCTTTTAAAAAAAAAATACATTTGAACAAAACACACACTGACCCAAATGATTGTTAATGTACGATGCTTATGGGTTAAAGATGTTTGTTAAACACAGTGAATTGTAGAGGACTATTTTAACGCACTAATGCATGCTTTTAATAATTCTCACATTAAATATTCACACATTAATTCATATTTATGTATTTTTCAAAATAATATTTTTGATGATTTTATTTTTACAGATGTTTGATGTATTTTTTGCACATGAATGCCTTCTGTAAAACTGCTCATGCTGTTATATTTCCTTTCATAAAACTTTTTTTGTAACATAAATAACAACTTTCAAATATCATTTAAGGTTCAGACAGATCTTTCCCAAATAATAAATCCTTAATACATGGATTTAACAATTAATACAATTAATTAATACGTTGTGGAAACAAATTATTATTTAAAAAAAATTTCCACCTGTCATATATTTTCACACTAAATTACTGTGACTAAATTTCAAGTTTAAGCTCCTTCTGAATATATCATGTCAACCTAATGTCTCCTAACAACAACGGACATGCCCTCCATGTGAAGTGAACTATAATAATTGCTTTTAGTTATGCTTGATTTTAAATCTCGTGTGAAACATTTATTTTTACTTCACTCTTTGCCCCTTTACCAGATGCCAAATTTCTGACAGATGTTTAACCCAAATAAGGACATACCGCTCTAACATATGACTATGGATCAAGTCATTTCGTAAAATGAATAATGCCAGAATTACTACAGGTTTCCCGCTTCAGGAAGTAGAAGCACAAAGAACAGGAAGTACAGGTGGTATACCTTAGTGCAGGTGTAGTGTTCCCAGCAGCACCACTAATCTCAGTTTCCACATACATACATACATACAGGGACAACATTTCAGGCTGAGAAATCTCACATTCATCCATACACCCACAAAAAATTTTGATCAGAGATATAGGACAACAATTCCTGGACTCTTTTCTAATCATTCTCATGGATCATCGCTTATGTGAACTGTCAGAATGTGTTCTGTGGAAGCTTCTGTCATCAAAACTAATTCCTCATGTGTGTAAACATACCTGGTAATAAATCTCTTTCTGATTCTGATTTCAGTGTAGTTTGAGAGCACAAAATGTCCTATTTTACTTCAAGAGGTCCTGAAACAAAAATATGGGGAAAATGAAAAACACGACAGAGTGTAAACAATCTTATAAAACCCCTTTTAAAACCATCAATCTGTAATCATTAGTTTAAAACAATTCTCATGACTCTTCCCTTAGAAGAGCTGACCCTGTTTCAAGAAATATGAAAACTGTGCCCTAGTTTGTCCCAGGAGACACTGTGTCGTATTCAAGCTGTACTCTGGGGGTTTTGGTTTTATCTTGTGTCCTAATTCTCAGCGGACAAAACATTTCTCCTGCTGTCTCTGTTAAAGCCATCTGAACTGAACATTGTAACCACTCAATCCATCATACTGCACACACTCAGACCATCTATGTGTGGAAACACAAACCGTGCATTCAAATATTGATCTAATTTGGGGTACAGGCATCACTAATCATAATTCGTTTTAAAGATTTGAAGAAACCTCAATGAAAAATTATTTTGATCACAAAGAACAACTTCTAGCTAAGTTAACTGTCTTCTAAATAAGAAACGTACATAAGTTTTAACAACTTTTTATGAAATACCTTTTATAAATTTTCATGCTTTCTGTTTTTCGAAGCCACAACTTTAAATATTCATAATATTTTCAGGTTTGCAATGACTATGGATGTGACTATCTGCGAGTTCTATTTTGAAACTACTGTATATAGTTCCACCTAGTGAACGATAGCTGTAAGTGTGTCATTTGTGCACAAAATAGTATAGCATATAGTAGAATAATATAAATAATAATAGCTGGATCTCCATCATTTCCTTTTCACAATCCAAAGACAAGCATGCATAGGTTAATCTGAGACATTAAATTGTCTGCAGGTGTGAGTATGAATGTGTGTGTCTGTGGGTGTTTGCCCTGTGATACACTGGATTATTTTCATCCTGCATTTCATATTAGTGATGAAAATTTATTTCTTGCAATTGACAGGCATGATGATCAGTGGGCTTGAGTTTTAACCTCCATAAATAAAGCATGGGCTAAAAAATGGATAGACTTTTTCAGGGAAACACTGGCCAGTGTAAGAGTAGATATGAGAGCTGGAATCCACATCAAAGAAGGCCAGACCCTGAGGAGAATCCATCTTTCCCAGAAAACAGATACATGGATCAGATCTTTTTCTGTTGTCTGGGAATTTCTGTCAAATGTCTCCTAGTCTCAATTGTTCTCACTTGTAATGTTAAAGTTCTCTAAAAAAAGAAATATTCATTTTTTTAAACTTAATATCAAAAAGAATTATTGACATTTAATGAATGTTCATATTAAAGTGTTCAAATGGAATTGATAGTGAGGGAAACACAATCACTCCTTGTGAAACACCGTAAACTCACTGAACATAAAGAAAACTCACTGAACAGTCTGACCTGACCTGTGATTTTCAGATGTAGTGATCAGTTTTGTGTTTAGTCTGCAGGTCAATTACTTCCTGTTTCTTTAGTCTTGATGTCGTGTGACAACTAAAGTAGTGGAGTATTTGACATGTTTGAACATTTCTCTGTTTAGAGTATCAGATGGGTCCACAAGGATCTTTGAATGGCTCATCAATGCTGATCAAGTTAGTTTCACTTTCTCTGAATCTCTCACTGAACTCCAGTGATGTCAGAGCTCCTCCTGTATTCATGCATTTAAACATGTCTCTGTATTCTGTGTGTTGGATTCATGTGAGTCTGTTTGTGTTGAACCATCATTATCATACATTTCTAAACATCTTTTGTGATGCACAGAAAAGAAAGTCACTCAGGTTTGGAACAATGATGAATAAATGATGGCAGAATGCTACTCTTCCTTTAAAACATCTTTTGAAACGTTGTGTCTTTCTGTCTTTGTGAGAATGATTCTTCTGTTCATCTTTTGGGAGAAACCATCAAGACCTTCCAGATTCTAAAACAGTACACATCTAGACAAAATGTATTGCTTTACTTGAAATCAAAAACACATAACACACAAACAAACACAAGTCGGGATTATTTACATTGACTCTACAAGTCTCTCTTGATATTCTCTAGACTCCTTAGTAGATCTGACACAAACTAAAACTGCAATTTGGTATTTTTAGGTACCTTGAAGTAGTTTGGTATATTCCATGAATATGGAAATCATACTTTTATTTGATATATCAAGGTAATTTCATCTAATGTATGCCTGTGTAATATCACAGAACATTTTGTGCAGCAAAATAATTTATTGAATATCCTAAAACAAGTATTCTTTGCACCTAAATGTAACTATAGTAGATTTTTTAAACAAATTCTATAAACAATTAATCTTCTGAATAGCATCACACACCATACATACCTACATATTTATTGTATTTAGATTTTTTATTATAAAAATAAATATTTTCATCTAGTATTTTATATAAAGGGTGTAAATTCATTTATTATAACTGACAGGTGTGATGATCAGAGGGGCTGAGTTCTGACCTCTATTATTGGAGCCTGGGCTAAAATATGGATAGAGTTTGTCAGTGAAACACTGGCCAGTGAAAGAGTAGATAAGAGGGCAGGACTCTACATCATAAAAGGAGACCAGACCCTCTTCATAATCCTCAAACACACCGAGCTGCTGACTTCTCACACTCAGACGCCGGGAGACGAGGGGATCATCACAGGCAAAATATTCATTCCCATTCCTCAGAACCACAGTCCAGAATCCATCACTGGGTTTCAGTGAGATCCATCCCTTCCTGTCTGTGGATTCTCTGGCCACTCCTAAAGTCCATTCAGTCTTTCCCTTCACCTCCACCTCAAAGTAAAATCTCCCGGAGGAGAACCCCTCCTTTCCCATGACACGAATATTTGTATTAAATCTCTTTGGGTTGTGTCTGGAAGTTTCTGCTCAGTGTCTTCATGTCTCACTTGTTTTCCATCATCAGACAGGATGAGTTTAGAATAAGCTGTATCAGGATCCAGAGTCACATCCACTGAGAAAACAGAGAATACGAGTCACAACTTCACAACACAAAGATTTTGTAATGACTGATTGATTGCCTAATTATTTGGTCACACTGATTTTTAAAATGGACACAACATTTAGATATTTTGTAATGATCTTTAATATTTAATTCAGTTTTGATTTAGATTGTATCGCAGTAATGACGCTGAGAGTATCTGAATGTAAACTGGTGTCCGACAGACAGCACACTGTACCTGCATTCAGCTGCTTCCACTGTTGTTGGTTCAACTTCAGGTTTGTAGAAACACATGACAATAAAAAATCATGAGATCTCTGAGATGTTTCATGCGTGGAATTATAGACACGCTTTATGTTCTCTTGCACTCCTTCGTGGTTGTGTGCTGACATTACTCTGGATACTGTGGCTCTCGATACATCACAGAGACTTGTTGTTCTCACACAGGATATGCACCAACAATTTGTTTTTATGTCTCCCTTTATGTTGAATGGATTGCACTATTTTCTGTGCAGTTGTGCTACTGCTCTGATAATTCTAACTTCTGCTCTCGTATCTCACTGCTAAAGCCCGAGTAATCTTCCACGCAGTATACTCAAATGTGAATGACCATGATCGTGGATGAACGAGTTCAACACATGCATAGTACCACCTAATACTAGACTCAAAGTGTCTCAACATTCACCTCGCACCTGTGAGGTTTAATGCGGACACAAAAACTAGGCTTCTCACAGAACATCCACAGAACATCCTGACTTCTGAAGTATACTTTCAAATTTATATGTCAGTATTTTAATTAAAAAAAATTGATTTCTTGTAACATGACACAAGAAATCAAGATATATATTTAAAGAACTGTGCACAAAATCATGAATATATTTTATAAATGTATGTATTAACGCAACAATTAGAGTAAGTTTCTCCTGTAGAGTTTTGGAGGACCGCAACTAAATGATCTACAATAAATAATTTCCTTTTTCCAAATTTTTTTTACTTTACTTTTTAACTCACTTTTCTGACGTCTGCTGAGTGTTTGATGTTTTGAATCGTCTTGGTTTTTTCCTGGATCATCTTTTTGTTTGCATCTTTCTGTGTCTTCATCAGTTGAGTCTATAGACAGAGAACAACACACAACATGTTATCATAATGGATTTAGTTAATAAAATAAATTGTTAAATAAAAATGAGATTCCTCATGATATGAGCCCTTCAAAATCAGTTTTGTCAGTAACTACATGTAACAAACATAAAAAACTTTTACAGCACTTTTACAATCCTGCTTCTGATTTAGGATCAAAAGTTCATATATCCTTCATGTTTCTTAAGACTTTGTCATGTGACAGAAAAACCAAACTTTGCTGTACAAGCAACCAAATGACTTACTTTTAATAACTATTTCCATTTCAGTGTAGTAAACAACTAAATTAGTTGACTTTTTGACATGATCAACCCTGGGGCATGTTGCATGAACATATAGCCATGTTAATTGTCTCAAGTATGACCAAACAGAAGTTAGACATAATCAATCTAAATTTTGGCATCATATCAGACCAATGTACGTTTTTATGCAACTGAGAAAAACAAATGTAATGGGCGCTCTTAAAGAGAAACAAAATCTACAAATTTGTAAAACCAGTTTAGCAGCTTATAGTTCTGTGCCACGAATCAGTTTGACTATCAAACCAGATCTTTTCATTTCCATTAGAAACCTGTTCAGGACAATCACTCTTATATTTTTCTCACTTACCTCTGAGTATCAGATGTCCACAAGGGTCTTTGAACAGCTCAGTAAATCTTCTGTTGAAGGAGGCTGATCGTTTCATGTGTCAGTATGGTTGTTGATCAAGTCGTCTCCAGTGATGTCAGAGCTCCTCCTGTATTTACATATTTACATTAATTCCTGTATTTGGTGTGTTGGGTTCATGTGTCTGTTTGTATGGAGCCTGATGTTTCTGCTTTTTTTTTTTTTTTTACAATAGATGGTTCCAAGAATAGCTTTCATTTATCAGTATGATTGCGGTCTAAATTATAGTTACAAAGTTTTATATAAGTTTTTATATTAAAATAACTGTAAACAAAATAACTTTTCAACAAACAGATCATTGTCTTATTTCAGTTTTATTCAAAACAAGATGGTATAAAACAAAAAAAAGTAATAACATGACCAACTTTTTACATTAGCTACACAAGTTTATCAAAACAAAAGGTGAAAGCTATCCAAAAGCAGGAAGGGAAGGTTTGGATCCACTGATACGTCATCCATGAAACATAAATAAAAGATTCCATCATTATGAGCAGAACTGGAACCTCATGTCTGCAGTTCACATCATGCAATAACAGGTGGATCTGAATCCATCAGAGAATAAAAATGACACAAGAGCTTGACTACGATCAGGAAAGAGGGAAACAGAACAGTGGAGAAATGCAGCGGAAGATCCAGACGTTCTAGAGCGGAGAGAATCGAAGCTGACTGAAGAGGTTTGGTTTGTGTGAATATTATCCAGGATCCATTAGGCAGAGTAATCCTGCAGAATTGAACATTAAACATGCATTTAGTTATAACTCACTTTAAAATGTTTGTTCTTAGGATTTATCGTGGATTCTCTTCATTTATGGCCACCAAAGCAACACTTAGTAAAATTCGAATAGTGTTTTGTTTTTTTCAAAATAATAATTACAGATCAAGTATTCGAATATTCCACTATTTGTGCACACCCCTAATTAACATTCTATTTAGCAGCAAAAATGGGTGAAAACAGCACCAAAACCTGACTACAAAATCTACAAATATATACATATATGTACACACAACATACTTTAGTGCATCTGAACTTACCGCTCTGGGTTTCTTGTTCATCTTCATGTCAAATCTGTAAGGAGAAAACATGAATTACCAAGCAGCCCGTCACGGTCAGATAAACAAATGAACCTGATTAAAACCCTGCATGCAACTAAAAAAATCCCCACCATGTCTATGAGCTCCACAAACATGCAGCTGAAAAATAAATGCAAAACCAAACAAAAGCCAAAAAGAAACTGCAGCAACATCTGCAAATGCTCAGGTAGAAGCAAGCGTCACAGCATTCTTCCACGTGATGTGGACGACGGCCCTACACAGCTAATGGACAGAAGACACGGGAGTGAGAAACAGGAAGTAAAATTGAGACTTACTCAAAGTCATAATCAAACATGCCAGAAGGGCTGAAGGGAGCAGCGGTAGGAAGGAAGAGAGCATCAGAGGTTAGTGCACTACACTGAGCAGCACATCAGTGCTACAGTCCACTACATAGGGTGTGAATGTGTGGTTAGTAGTACACTAGATGAACAAGCTCAACAGGACAGATACTATCGAATCCTCTCTAGGGTGTTAGCAAATATAGGACCCTAACTAGTTCTCATCTTATTTCATCTGAAGTGATTCTGGATGCAACCATCCATTTCCAAAAGAAAGCCAGAAAGACCAAGAAATGGGTTTGAAAAGCAATTAAAAGCTTGTTGACCAGCTGAGATATGTAACAGACATTAAATTATTAAAATGTGATTAATTAAAATCATTAAAAAAATTAATTCAAATATAGTTGTTGTTTAAATTAAAACAAAAAATGTGTAATTTGTGCTTACATTTTTTTTTGCCCTTTTCTAAAAAAAAAATCCAATATTTCATTCATCACATATTCATTGTGGCAACAAATTGTTTATTTTGTATGACAATAAAATAAAAAATTGCAGGGGTCTGAATTTTGTTTTGAAGAAAAAATACAATGCATTATGTATTTCCCCCCCAAAAAAAAAAAATACTGACAAACAGGTCACTATTTATTCATGAAAGTTCATTTTAAGGTTAAGGTTCATTTGAAACACTTTTTTGCACTATAAATGCAGTAGGAGCCACTCTGGGCTGAATCAAAGTAAACTAACTTCTCCAAATCTTCTTTCTGTCCATCTAATCCAAACACAGATCTGAAAATTGAGCATCTTCTCTAATCAAACCGGTCTGAAGTGAACTAGAACAGAATCAGATTAACATCAGGAAAGAGTAAGAGTCTTTAGGCTGGATCTACACGAAAGGAAAGAGCAGATAAATATGCTAAAAAAAAGAGAAACCAAAGCAAACTCAGCTGAGCAGGAGCCACAGCATTATGAAACTGAAGTAAAACCCTCCGGTTTGGGAAAAGATATGTGGCTGGCTACCAAAATCATCTCTGAATATGTTTATTTATAACTGCTCCAATATTCACTCAGTCCACAAGACATCAAACATTTCACAATCAAATAACAGTCTGTTTTAATTAGCACTAGAACAGCCAGAATGAGTTTGTAAGTAAAGGACCATTTTATATCCTGGACCCCAAGGGCCTGCTGGAGATCAGGTACCTGTGTCTGTTCTTGTTCTTGCGTTTCTTGTGGCTGCTATGGTGGCTTGCAGAAGACGACGAAGCAGCTTTCTGGGGTTTCAGGTCCTGCAGGGCTCCATCTGCATCCTCTGTGTCTTCCTGGCTGGGTTCGTTTTCCTGGTTTTGGAGATCTGGGGATGTGTCGCTCTCTGTTCCGCTGCCTGGTTCACCTAAGAAGGCAGAAGAAAAGGAAAGCTTACAAAAGCCCCTTTCACACTGCGATTCCGGAAAATACACGGGTAATGTGTCACGGCAATTGTTCCCGGGTCGCCAGATTTTGCCGCTTTCACACTGCCAGTGATTACCCGGAATATGTGAGTGCATTCACACTCAATCCGTAAAGGTCCCGTAACGACACGTGACATCAGGGCGTGACGTGTAATGTATGAGTCGAAAACGTTAGGCACGTTATACTTTCACTGAAGCTGCCGAACGATCTCAGCATCAGCCCGAATACTGAGGAACTAACTGATCTCTGCTTTGTTACAGTTTGCACATATGTTTTTTTCCGCGAGCGTTGATCTGCTTCAAAACACCTGGTAAAAGAGTCACGCGATAACGTGCGTCATCACTACGACAAACCCTTTTCGGCATTAGATCTGGCTTTTGTTCACACTGTGCTCGTTCTGGGACTTAACCCGGCAATGTTACTAGGTCCCCGACCCGGGATCAATCTCGGGACGTGTTTGCATTCACACTGAAGGCGACCTGGCAATGTTCCTGCAATTTTCCGGGTCTGACGTACAGTGTGAAAGAGGCTAAAATGATTCAAAGATTAAATCACTAAATACACTGATTCTCAGTAACTTACAAATCTTACAAAACAACCATCAAATTGACTGTTTATCATAACATAATATATGGGCATCACATGTACTATTAAAGGTTTTCAATTTTAATTTGACATTAATCAAAATGCTGTCTAGGTAAAAACAAAACTGTGTCCTCAGCTCACTAGGTTTTAAAACAAAGCCCTTTAATACTTAAAGAAAAAATATATGACTTATAGAAATCTTTTGCAGAAACAAGAAGCATTAGATTCTACTCACGTTTTTCATTCATATGATCAGGAATTCCTCCAAGAGCACAAACAGCCTGTACGACAATCCACAAAACAGTTTAGATCATTTACTAAGTTATTGCTATATTTCTTCATTGTTATTTCTTACTTTTCTTTTACTTATTATACATGTACAAATAAGATATAAGTATATATATATATATAAAATACTGACCGCCACTGATGTGACGGAGGACTTGCTGAAAAGTCGTTCCGCTTCCTTGAACTTCCTATTCCTCCTATCCGTCTTGCTGTTTGAATTCCTGAAGTAGGAGAAAGATGATGCTAATCTGTACGTATTTAAGATTGATATACATCACTGAACCACATGAAGTCACATCACACTCACTTTTGATTGGTCAAATATCGGTCCCATCCTCGAATGATGTTACCATACATCTGAGTGTCCTCCAGGTAACTGCCTTCAAATGCATAAATCTGTCTTTCCAGATTCACCAAAGTCTCCTGTTAAAAACACAAATAACATTTAAGTTGCAGCTGTCAATCACTCATCACCTGCATATAATCATATTATAATAATATGAGTTCTCTGTGCAGTTCTACTTTCTTTGTTTATTTTGTAAACCGAATCTATGCACAAGTGGCATGCTTTTTTTTTTTAAATAAATTGCTGTAACTTATACCGTTTTGCTGTATGTGTCGTGCATACAGAGCCACCACAACAAAAGCGGCTAACACAGTTAGCACGTTAGCATATATATACAGTAGATATACTAGAATATCATTTTGACACATGTAGTACAAATAGGGTAAAATAAGACTTTCTGGAGTATAAATACAAACACAAATTCATACATCGATTTTAAAATATTTACAACCCTTTATTTCAGACTCGTGTTTGTATGCTAACGCAATTACGGCTATTCCGGTCTCCTTTGGTGCCGCGTGAACATGATTTGTAGGGTTTTGGACATTTAGAAAGGAGCATTATTACCGCAAGCTCTTGTTTTCTCTTGACCAGCTCGGAGAGCTCTCGGCGGGTGTCGGGGATCTGCGGTGGAGTCGCTTTGGCGTGCATCGCCATGATGGAGCTGACTGAGCTACTCGTAGACCGAGAAAAGCTGAGATGGAGACCTCTGACTGCAGTACTGCGCTTGTATTCCGGTCCGACAGGGGGCGCGCGCTTCGCATCCAGAGCTGTTTTTATACAGTCAATGCTCCAGATAACAAAAATGTGTAAAATGGTAAAAATGTGTAAAAACCGGGCAGGGATTTTTCAGTAGGATGAGAACTGTTATGCACCTTAACTGTAGAGGATTGCACGTTTTGGCGTTCGTATGAACAGAGAAACCTTACATCAAATTTGCGTACGATAAGTTTTAAGACAGGAATCATTTTATTAATTATAAAATCCTGATAAACTAGGGTGTATACTGTAATCCTAAAAAATACTGTTATTTACAATATCCAAGAAATATATAACAGATTATTTAATTCGCATTTGGATAAAATTTAGACCTTTCCATGTGACGTACCCTCCTCCTTAACAAATGAAACGCGTGCGTGAACAGGTAAGCCACGCCTCCCTGGGTTTTCGCTCTGAGTACTATTTCTAGAGTTCTAGCCAATATGAACTCTCTTTGCCTTAGGCCACCATTATTAACATGGAGCGCGTTCGCGTCCCGCACAACAAAATCTCCGCCATTCTCGCGCTTTCTCCCGCTTTTTTTTGTCTTTTTCTGTTATTTAACATGCACAACATTTAAAGCCACTGGCCACCAAGCGGCGACAGAGTACCTGTTATAAAAGCAACTTTCTTTGCATTAACTAATGTGGGCCCTGTTCCTATGAGAGCTCTCCGACCGCTGCCACAACGCCTGCTGAAGGTGAACCAAAAACAACTGATAGCAGCTCTCAGTGATATGTGTCGGGTCCCCGCTATAATAGCAGCAACATTTACAAATGCCTACTGAACAAGCGGGAACCCAGTGTGCCTGTAGCTTTCTCTATTTCAGTTTTATCACATGATAGAAAGTCTAAGGCCTTCTCAAGCCGAATGGCAAACTCATCTAATCTGCGGCCTATTATGCATCAAACTAAGATTGATGTAAAGACACAAAGCACTGCCATCAAGCTAGCACTTTTAAACATTCGCTCACTGAAAAATAAATCATTTCTAATCAATGACTTTATAACCACAAACAATCTGGATTTTATGTTTCTAAATGAAACATGGCTAGAAGACAGCTGCAGTGCAACAGTCCTCAATGAAGCAGCCCCTCCTAACTTCACTTACATGAGTGTTTGCAGGACTGTTAGGAGAGGTGGGGGTGTAGCTGCTCTATTTAAAGATGTCTATCAATGCAAGCAAGTGTCATTTGGTCAGTACTTGTCTTTCGAATATCTAGGGATTGTGCTGAAAGGTGCTCCACGCATTCTGTTTATTATTATTTACAGGCCTCCAAAATACTCTTCAGGATTTGTTGAAGAGGTCACAGAAATGTTATCAATAATTTCCTCAGAGTTTGACTGTTTTGCAATTGCAGGGGATTTTAATATTCACATAGATAATGCAGAAAACAAAACTACAAAAGAAATGATAACAGTTCTAAACACCTTTGACTTGATTCAGCATGTGCATGGACCCACACACAAAGGTGGACACACTCTGGATCTAATCATCAGTAGGGGTCTAAACATTTCATCCATTGTTATTAAGGACGTAGCACTATCTGATCACTTCTGTATTTTCTTGATATATTGATCTCTGCTACCACTGACTCTAGATCGGTCTCTGTCAGAAGGAGATGCATAAACGAGAACACAAGTGTACTATTTATGGAGGCTATATCTTTAACACCAAGCATTTCTGCAGACTCTGTTGATATTCTCCTTGATTCCTTCAACTCAAAAGTTAAGAATGTTATTGATGATATTGCTCCAATAATAGTCAGTAAGAAAACAAACAGACAGAAATCAGTTTGGAGAAGATCAACAGCAGTTCAGACTATGAAAAGACAATGCAGAAAAGCAGAGCGGATGTGGAGGAAGACGAAACTTGAAATTCACTATAGCATCTATAAAGACATCCTTCATGCTTTTAATGTGAAACAAGCCACAGCTAGACAGAACTTCTTCTCAAACCTAATAAACAGTAACTTAAATAACACTCGTACTCTTTTTGCCACTGTTGAGAGACTGACAAACCCACCAAGTCAGATTCCCAGTGATATGCTATCAGACAGCAAATGCAATGAGTTTGCTTCTTTCTTCTCTGAGAAGATCATAAATATCAGGAAGGCGATTAGCACATCCTCAAGTAATGCAGAGGTCAGACAGATTCAGGCCAAAATCTCAAAAAGATACTATGTCTAATTTTGAAACAATTGATAGCAAAATTCTGGAAGACATAGTGCAGCACCTAAAATCATCAACCTGCTGTCTTGACACACTTCCCACATCTGTTTTCAAAAGTGTGCTTGACTGCTTAAAAGCAGATCTCTTAGAAGTGGTGAATGCCTCACTTCTTTCTGGGACATTTCCAAACTCCCTAAAAACTGCAGTTGTAAAGCCCCTCCTGAAAAAGACCAATCTTGATAACAACAATTTTGAGCAATTTTAGACCAATATCTAATCTTCCTTTTATAGACAAAATTATAGAAAAGGTAGTTTTTAATCAGCTGAACAAATACTTAAACTCAAATGGATACCTGGACAATTTTCAATCTGGTTTCCGACCACATCACAGCACAGAGACAGCACTCATTAAGATAATAAATGATATTCGCTTAAATTGTGACTCTGGCAAAATATCGGTGCCTGGTATTGCTAGATCTCAGTGCTGCGTTTGACACTGTCGATCATAACATTCTACTAGAGAGACTGGAAAACTGGTCTGGCTTTCTGGGATGGTACTCAAATGGTTCAGATCATACTTAGAAGGGAGAGGCTATTATGTGAGTCTAGGAGAGCATAAGTCTAAGTGGACGTCCATGACATGCGGAGTCCCACAAGGGTCCAATTCTTGCACCGCTCTTGTTTAGCCTGTTAATGCTTCCACTAAGTCAAATAAATGAGAAAGAACCAAATTGCCTATCACAGCTATGCTGATGATACCCAGATTTACCTAGCCTTATCTCCAAATGATTACAGCCCCATTGAATCCCTCTGCAAATGCATTGGATGAAATTAATAGTTGGATGTGCCAGAACTTTCTTCAGTTAAACAGGAAAAAACTGAAGTCATTGCATTTGGAAACAAAGATGAAGTGTTCAAGGTGAATGCCATACCTGACTCTAGGGGTCAAACAACTGAAAATCAAGTCAGGAATCTTGGTGTGATTCTGGAGACAGACCTTGGTTTCAGTAGTCATGTCAAAAGCAGTAACTAAATCAGCATACTATCATTTAAAAACATCGCAAGAATTAGATGTTTTGTTTCCAGTCAAGACTTGGAGAAACTTGTTCATGCCTTATCACCAGCAGGGTGGACTATTGTAATGGTCCTCTCACTGGCCTTCCAAAAAGACCATTAGACAGCTGCAGCTCATCCAGAACGCTGCTGCCAGGATTCTGACTAGAACCAGAAAATCTGAGCATATCACACCAGTCCTCAGGTCCTTACACTGGCTTCCAGTTACATTTAGGATTGATTTTAAAAGTACTTTTACTCGTATATAAGTCACTAAATGACCTAGGACCGAAATATATTGCAGATATGTTCACTGAATATAAACCTAACAGAGCACTCTCAGATCACTAGGATCAAGTCAGTTAGAAATACCAAGGGTTCACACAAACAAGGGGAGTCCACCTTTAGTTACTATGCTGCCCGCAGTTGGAATCAGCTTCCAGAAAATCAGATGTGCTAAAACACTAGTCACATTTAAATCTAGATCAAAACC
>NC_039286.1:3511800-3593875 GCF_003368295.1 Carassius auratus
AAGCTCTTAAGATTACATGATTTGTTGCAGATGACAAAACCAATCAAATCAAGAGAGGAAGTAGGACGGACCCAAGAGGATCTGTGTTTGTGACTTTATTATAATAAATGTCTGAGCATCTGAACACTTCCACAAACATAAAAATGGCTGCTAATATTTGCAGCTAACTTCCTTTTGAAAAGTAGAAAATGGCCATTAACTAGTTTATTTTATGTCAATGGTGTGAAAAATCTGCTTTGCACAGGATAGATGTCCGTCAGATAAAGTTCTGCTATCACAGAGTGTGTAATCATGAAAGGCCACACACACACACACACCACACACACTCTCTCTTGCTAGCAGATGTCTGTCTTTAAGCTTGTGGACATCCGCTGCCCCCCCTTTCAAAAGTGGCCCCTCCCCCCATCACCACCCGCGGCTCATTATGTCAAATTTTCTTTCATTTCCCCCCTTCCCCCATTTCACCCCCGATCTTTCCCCTTTCACATATCTGTCCAATATCTCTTTAATTAGACCTACTTTCACCTCTCTGCCTCTTTCACACTCTCGAACCCTGGAACCCTTCAATTCATCCGAACAATGGACTCATCCTTTCTGGATGTGAGTATACACACTGACACTAAATCAAATATACATAATCTTGCATTTCTTGAAAGGAAACATGCGATCGCATGCAATTTGAACCGTCGGTTCGTGTTAGTCTAATATGATCGCTTGTCTTTTATTGGTGTAAAACGTACTGATACGCATACACTTTCTCACACATAATCATAGAAGTACATTTTGTATGTGTACAATTTCACACAAACACATACGTTAAATGTGAAATGTGGTGGACTATATTTGTAAAAAGCACTCACTGAGCAAAACATGACATATTTTAAGGTATACAACCACCAGTCTTGTCTTATTTGACTTTCCGACCACACTAAACACACTACGACGCAAATCAGAATGAGCACATTGCACTAAACTACAAATAAACATCCAGACATTTGCTCTCACACACTCCATCCCCTCCTGATAACACCTGCCCCCTCCCCCACAACAAAGGCACAACAGACGCTCTTTTAAACACATGCATTCAGACGCACAACAACTCGTCCAAACACATAAATGGCAAAATGTATAGACACACACACATCACAGACAGACGTTCAACTGCCATTTTGCTATCAATAACCAAAGGGAGCGCTAATTCAAAGGAGATCAGGTGTAATCTGATGCTTTGAATATAAATTATAATAGCAAAAACAACATTAATAGTGTAAAAAGAAGCGATCTGGTCTGTCCTGCTGATCTACTGCGTCTTGCTTTTTTGTCATGATTTTTAAGGCTGAGGAAGGAGTAAGAGTAAAGCGGAGTAAAACAACTTAAACCAAAAAAAAAAAAACTCATTGTGGAAGCTGATATTTATCTTAACTGAAGTCAGATAGGATCCAGCTGAGTCACATTTTACCATAAATCGCCAACACAACTGTGTTTTCATATTCATCCAGTATTTTAGCCCTGTAGTACACTAGGCTAGCTAGCTGCTGCCAAAAGCCAAAGGGAATATGATTAGAGATGTAGAGGAAATGAGAGATTGAGGGTGTGTACATGAATGCAGTGCTGGATTTAAAAGCGCATACGAATGTATGCACGACTGAAGTACTTTGGATGACGCCTGGAGCTTTGTTGTGCCCATGCAAGTGGGGCCATGAAATAACAAGGGTAAGCAAACACATTGGGATGGTAACGATAGGCAGAGAGCAAAAGATAGGAGAGATGGGGAAAGATGGGGAGGAGGAGAGAGCATGGGGCTGAAAAAAGAAAGAGGGCTCCAGGTCTCCATTCTCCTCCTCTGTCTACAATCACTGCGTGCCTCTCACCTGAAATTAAACATAAGGCCAGGTGCCACTCCAGCCATGCCATCTGTTCAACCCCTCCTCCCTTGTCTTCCTTTACCTCTCTATTCAATACACTGCTCTCAGTTGATCTTTTATTCAGAGTTTCAACAGTAGCGAAATCAGAATATTATACATTTTTGTCAGTTATTTTTTGCTCCTCCAAACAAGTAAGAAAAAATGTTTTGGTAACACTTTATTTTAAGTTGCACGTTACATTACTTATTATATAATAACAATATTATGCATAATTACATGCAAGTACCCCTAAAGCCAAACCTAATCCTAACCTAATAAGTACATGTAGTTAATTACTAGTTAAATGTATAATACACTGTAACAAGGACACCTTAAAATTAAGTCTAACCAAATATATGAAATGTGACTATTACAACCATACATTACAAACATTTGATGTTTGAATCTTCTTCATCTGGAGAACATGAAAGAAGATGTTATGAAGAATATTTAAGTGTTTTTTTTTCCTCCATACAAAGAAACAATGTTTAATTGTTGACTAAAACTACAACTAAAACTAAAGCTATTACAGATTTCATTCATTGAAATAAAGCTGAAATAAAATAAAATGAAAATATCAGACCTCATATGAAAGTGAGAAATTTTACCTTGGCAAATAACTAAAATACAAATGTTTAACTGAAAGTTAAACAAATAAATGAAAGCTTAATAAATGTTTTAAATAAAAATGGCATAGTCACAAGACAAAATGACTAAAAAGACAACTAAAATCTAAATGAAAAATTATAAATACTACAATAAATAATCCTAAAAGTACAGCATTGAAAGGCAAAGGAATACAAAACAGCATTGGATCCCATTAACTTTCATTGCAAGGACAAAAAAACCTTGAGACATTTTTTAAAATTCTTTTGTGGTTTTGCAGAAAAAATTAAGTCATAAAGATTTGGAACAACATGAGAATAAGTGAATGATGGCAGAATTGTATTTTAACATTATTTGAACAAGGTACGTTTTCATCACTCGCAAAATTACATGCAATATTGAGTCTCAAAGATCAAATCTGAATTGGATGTAGTGTGAACAAAGCCTGAGAGAAAAGTGAGAAATTAAGGTTCCAAGCCAATTTCTGTCTTATCTTATCTGGCTTTCTCCTCTCATCGTGGTTACAATCCTATCTCAACCACACATGCACTCTAAACACACATCACGCAGCGTTGCCAGAGCATCGCTATGATTGACAGGCAGTGGGCGGGGCTGATCTGAATGGCAGGTGCCATGAGCTGGTAATAATGCCACACAGCTGGGCTGTCTGTATATGTGTGTGTGTGTGTGTGTGTGTTAAAAAAAAGAAAGAACGAAAGAGAGAGACAGAAAAAGAAAAAGAGAGATTTCTGTTTAGGAAAGGTGGTTGTTGTTCTTAAAAATATGGTTCCCATCGTACCTAATGGGGTAGGTTTGAACACCGTCTTACCAGGCTTAGGTGAGCCGGGAGACTAATAGAAGGATGGAGGGATAGAGAAGGAGGAGAGAGGATTTAAAGTCAGGGGAACCTGCTGATCTGTGTCTGGAGAGGTCGGCAAAGGTCAGATTACTGTCATGCTAATAATGGGATTTGTTCTGGAGTTACCCATGAGCACACATGCGCATAACGTTACTCACCATAAGGAAAAACCATCTAAACAGATACTCACAAACATTGATTCTCTAAAACCAAGGTAGAACAAGGTTTACTTTGCTCACACTTCAATTTTAATTTTGTCGCTACTAACACTACTCAACCAGCTTTCGATGTTACGTGATGTGACATACAGAGCAATAAAGCCATATATCCCTTCATTAGCCTACGTCTGGTGGGACAACAGTCGGCTCGGAGTCTGTTCAGATGCACCAGAAGCTTCTGTTCGACCACTCAGTCCACATCGTGTCTCATCTTTTATGACACGCAGCTTCCTCTAGTGCAAATTAAACTCGCTTAAATAGAATTTGAGGGGAAGCAAAAGATTCCCTGTGGGTTTGTTTGCTCCATGTCTAATCAACAAAGGAAAAGAACATTACCATGTGAGCACCGAGAGTAATAGTTGTATTAAAGGGATATTCCACCTAATAATGAAAATACTGTCATCATCATACTCACCCTAATGTAAGTCCAAACTGGTCTGACTCTATTTTTATCTGTGGTACGTAAAAGAAGATATTTTGAAGAAACTGTTCAACAATGGAAGTCAATGGGAACCGAAACTGTTTGGTTACCAACATTCTTCAAAATATCTTCTTTTGTGTGGAGCTGAATATAGAAAGTCATACATGTATGGAATGGCATGAGGCTTAGTCAATGGGTGGAATATCCCTTAATTCCTTCTTGTTGATCACAAATATAGGACATATGAACTCATTTTCAATAGCTATACACTGACGTCACATGCATTCAACTTGCAACACGGCTCATAATGTTCCAGTACATCTGTCAAATCTGAAAAAGTAGGTAATTAGCACATAAAACAACATAAAAAAATATGAAGAGACTGGAGGTTTGTGAATTTACATGTTGCCTGTCATGGCAGATGGCCTAACAGCTAATCAACGACTCCAGACAGCGACACGATCGCAGATGCCTTCAAGGATTGAGCCCTCCTACATACCTAATTAAAGTCTGTTCAGTCAACATAGATTTCCACAGATCCCATCTCCTGAACCATATAATGTGTTGTTTCCATTTTTAGAAATGACTTCATGTTCCTCAGCCCTGTTAGAAGAGCTTAATGATAAAAGATTTATGCTATATGTAGTCTGCTATATATAGGCAACTGGAAGTGTTTGTTTGACTTAAATAAATCTATTTTTTTATACAGCCCGTTCACATTATTAACACTGACAACTCACCCCTGGCAATGTCTTCTGCTCATGCAGTGCATTCTGGGCCTTCAATGCTGACTCCCTCGCACAGTACGTCAAGAACGCACATCCTGAAGAAAGAACAAGAATACAGTGTAGGATGTTAAAAGAAAAACATACCAGACATAGACAGATCATGGATAACAAGCAGTATTTTGCAGACATAAAATAATTTGACAACCGTGACTGAGAAATGAACAATTTGTTTCATCACCAAAGATGCCTTTTCTATGAATAGATTTATCTCAGGAAGCTAGAAAGCTGGATGCAAACTTTAAATGTAGCAGCAGCAAATGAATGCTACTACAAGCTAAAGGTTAAAGTGTCTACACAATAAAACAATTATATATCCCAGTGTCAAAGAAGGCCTCAGTAGACGAACTAAGATATGTAGTTAAAACATGAAAAGGAAATACATCTAGCACCATTAGTCTCCCGTCTCCCCTTGAGACTGTCCGTTCTATAGAGCTGCGTTTAATTACCTTTGTGCATTCCCGTGTACTTGTCCTTGATCACCGTAAGCTCATAGATCTTCCCAAACTGCTCAAAGATGGGCTTCAGGTCCTTCTCCTCCAGATTCCGTGGGATCTGGCCAATGAAGAGCTTGATGGCGTCGGCTTCCTTCATTAGGACAGTTTCCTAAGAGGACGGAGCGACAGCTGCGCCCGGAGTTTCAGCACTGGAGAGCGGCTCAGCGGCGGGGGAAGAGTCGCGATGTTAAACACGAGTCCCGGTGGAAAGGTTTGAACCGTGACAGCTCTGAATACAAAATAAAATAAATAAATTTTACAAAATAAAATAAATAAATTATACACACACACACACACACATATATTCTGGCCAAAAGTTACCTATCTGGAAGACCTTATAAACAAAACACTAATGCTTTTATTTCGAAGAAGCGACACATGACAACAGTATTTAAGTTTTTTATCAATGTAAAATACGATTGGTTTCTGTTCGTGAGTCCTAATATGTAACTTGAGGTAACTGAAACGTTTTTAAATCAGCTAAAACCTACTATATTTGTCCTTAAATGTAAAAAAAAAAAAAAAAAAAACTTTAGTTACCGAGAATCAAAATGTTTTCTGTTCTGCAATATGAAAGCATACTTAATTAGATGTAAGATATCTAGACCAATCAAAATTCAATATGCAAATAAATTCAAGAACGACCTCCAATCGCCATTCAGTTTGCCAGAACTACAATATCTTCTTCCATGACGGTCAATTTGAACAGCGAACATTTTCACACAATGGGACATCTTACATTTCTTTACAAGTATAACATTTATAAAAAAAAAAAACAGATAGCAAACCAAAGAAAATTATCCACAAAACTAAGTTTAAGTTTGAGCTGAATTAACTACATAATATGGAGGATAACAGAGATTTCTATACAATGTTGGCTTTCTGTTTGACATTTCAACATCATACAATGCTGATCTATAGTAGCTATATATTTTTTATTACAATTTTGAGCTATTCGAGTATACATTAATGATCTGTTTGAATGAATGCATTATATAATGTAAATATTAATAATGTATGCTATTATAAGGTGTCACCAAATACAGAATATAATACGAGATCAGTGAATCTCTGAGGTATTTTAAGAGATTAAAATGCTATAGTAAAACAAAGAAACTTGTGTTACGAGCTCTGGCAAGAGCAAGTATATTAAAAGCGAATGCAATAAAATGAAATGCATATAAATATCGACAGATATCCCCATTGCTTCTTTGTTTAATCCACACTGGAGGTTCAGGCGTATGTGGCTCTTTGTCACGACACCAACTGCACATACGCACATACATGATAGAGAACAAAACATTCAGCTGTACATGCAACTTCACGTCTTTAAATCAAAAGAGACTAAAATAAGTTTAATTTATTTATTTTTTACTAGCTCTCTGGTGTTTGTCAGAGGCGAAATTTGCTCACGTATCCTTCCCTCTCTCTCTCTCTTTTGTTAATCCCAAGGGGATGTTTGTTTATTTGCTGTCTTTCTGTCTGGTTGTGAATATGGTGTGATATTCGACGTGCACAGATAAAGAGAGCTGATGGAGAGCGGGTGGCTTGAATGCCAACCCCTGTACATTTAACTAAATCCGTGCATCTGTCACCCTTGAGTCGTCTTGGTTTTTGTCTCTCTCTGCCCTCTCATATATCTCCTGTTGACTAGAATACATGCACGAATCAATACAAGTATAAATACGAATAAAATCTATTACACTCACGTTTTAAAGCAGAGGCTGTGAAGAAGATGCACTGTAATGCTGTAGCCAATATTCACGGTGTTGACACTCCGTATAACCCGTAGCTTTTGACGTCGAAAGCCGGTGTCCCCCTCCTGTCCATCTCCTGTCCTCCCTCGGGGTGTGGAAACCGTGACGTTTACTCGCTTTAAGGGAACGTTTATATTTTCCTCTCACACAGTGTAGCCGCAAAACCATTGGGCGCTGTCAAATAAAAACAGCTGTCCCTTTCAAATCAGTGTGTGACTATGGAGGTCAAAATCACTAATCATGCATTTCTCCTAATCGCGCCTTTATAATATATAATTTTTTGTATCTGCAAATATTTTAGTTCTTATAATGCATAGCTCAAGTTTGTGACTTAAAATCTTGCAATTGCAACTTTATACTGATACAGTTTATTTGATATGTTTTTACAATTAATTTAATTTTTTTAAATTTAATTTTTTATTTTTTTAATTTTAGCTCATAGCTAAATTGAACACAGTGCTACAATAACAATATGATTCACCTCCGTTTGTTTTGAGAATGAGTTGTACGAGGGAAACTAGTTTGACAAAAATAATACCAATTAATTTTCCATATATATATATATATATATATATATATATATATATATATATATATATATATATATATATATATATATATAATGAAGTGAACAAAATTGGAAAAAAATACAAAGGAGCATGGAATAATCATATTCAGAATTATTAATAAAGAATAATGGTAATAATTATATTAATAATAATCTCACACGTTCCTTCATGAACAGTTACATTACATAACAAGCCAAATATGACAAAATATTTTTTTTATTGGTGAACACAAACAAACGAACACGTTTTACTTACAAGAAACTGTCTGTACACTCAAGTGAACTGGGTTAAACTTCGCTACTGCTTTATTCGAGTGTTCGTTTTTTAGCTTTGCATGTAACATTTCGACGGTGCCTGATATCAAGGACGCTAATCCGCCTTTTGTTCTCGTCGAGCTCTGACCACGGTGCTGAAACTACACTGAGCCAAATCATGTTTTCTCGCAAATTAACGCCCACATGGCCTAAACTACGTGATGTGCTTGCTATGCGGTCGAGCAATTCCCAAATCTTAGTGCGCGATCTGGCATGGAATTCATTTTAATTCATTCTCTATTACTGACAAAAATATAAATAAATAAAATTAACCTTTAGGAGATTAATTTACACAGATCACATCACAAACCATGTGTTCGCTTTACATCCGCAGGGACGTGAAGTTCATCTGTAATTGTTTAATGGTCAGTAGCCTATATATCAGGCTGTCTGGCTCTTAGAATAAACTAAATTAAATACTAGAGTACTTGTGTTCATTTACTGGGATTGGCAACCATCTGCCACGAGCCCTTAAATCCCCCAATGCTGTTTTTACCCTTGCCCGCGAATCCATATTAAAAAGTTATCTTTCTGATAACCACACTTTAGAACAAAAAACATAATTCTTATACTATGAGCCAAAGCACGACTCAATCACGTACACGAGAGCACGCACTTAAATAAATCACAGATGACTCAACTGGTTATACCAGACAGCTGAAATAACGACGACATCTGCTGGATATTTCAGAATTGCCTATTTGTATACATTGAGAGCTTGTCGGTGGTCAAAGTCTGTGTCAATTATGCAGGAGAATCAACTAAATAAAAGCTTCCAGATGCCCAACAAGATTTTTGAACAACAGCCAAGAAATCTGGATGATAAACAAACTGTTTTTATCATTTGTGAGTAGCTTTTTTAATGTATATATATATATATATATATATATATATATATATATATATATATATATATATATATATATATATATATATATATACACATTAAGCAGCCCAAGGCATTCAAATCTCTGTGAGGTATGAAACGTGATATTGTATCAGCTGCATCTACTCACTTGTGGACTGGCATAAAGGTCACCTGATATACCCTGACCTTAATGTTGTGTAATCTTTTTGACCAATAACCCGATTTGTGAGTTCTGAGTTAGACACTATGCTAAGCCTACATGGTCATACTCATCTAAAATTATATATATACAGTACAGACCTAAAGTTTGGACACACCTTCTCAAAGAGTTTTCTTTATTTTCATGACTATGAAAATTGTAGAGTCACACTGAAGGGATCAAGGGCTATTTGACCAAGAAGGAGAGTGATGGGGTGCTGCGCCAGATGAACTGACCTCCACAGTCACCGGACCTGAACCCAATCGAGATGGTTTAGGGGTAAGCTGGACCGCAGACAGAAGGCAAAAGGGCCAACAAGTGCTAAGCATCTCTCGGGGAACTCCTTCAAGACTGTTGAAGACCATTTCAGGTGACTACCTCTTGAAGCTCATCAAGAGAATGCCAAGAGTGTGTAAAGCAGTAATCAAAGCAAAAGGTGGCTACTTTATTACATATTTTCAGTTGTTTCACACTTTTTGTTATCTATATAATTCCATATATAATTCCACATGTGTTAATTCATAGTTTTGATGCCTTCAGTGTGAATCTACAATTTTCATAGTCATGAAAATAAAGAAAACTCTTTGAATGAGAAGTTGTGTCCAAACGTTTGGTCTGTACTGTATATATATTAACATTTTTGCTTTGTCTAATAAAATGTAGATAAAATATTGCCTGCATGTTAATAACGAGAACAACAGAAACCACAATACCTCTCACAAGAGAGCAAACTAACCCATGAGACCTATGATAATTGTCTGCCCTATGGCAATGAAGTACCAGTTCATTAACATCAGTTTGTACCAGTAGAGGGAGGTAGAGCTCTAACTTTGCATTGTTCATTGCATTTGTCCTGAAGGCCTGAAAAAACTTTAGCAGAATAAAGGCTTTAACCATGTTGTGCACATAATAGTTAACCTCCATTGCCATCTAAGTTTAAGACTAATATTACATTATGTCAAATGCATAAAAAATATTTAGTAGTTAGTGCATTCGGAGTGTGCTTTGTGCAACTGCATATCCTTTACCTTGATTTGCAAGCAGACAGGATACAAGGGCATTGGATGTCCCCTCAAGGACTCTGTTGCTGGGCAGACAAAGTCCTCACCAGAAGATCTGCATTAATTGAGGATGGACAGAGGGAGAAAATAAAACAAAAGGTTGAATGGGTTAAAAGGCTAAGGTTACAGAAGGGGGAAGAGTATACACACACACACACACACACACACACACTCACCCAAATGGTGCTTTGAAAAATACATATTAAATTAACTATTAGCATCTTTTGGTGCCCCTTGACTTTATTTTTTTTCTATGAGAGTATATATATAGAGAGAGAGAGAGAGAGAGAGAGAGAGAGAACATAATATTAAAATGTTTGTTAAATACAAACAAAAAACCTGGGAAACTTTAAGCAAAGTGTTTATTTAATATTTTGATACAGAGGTGATTTCTAGTGTATGAACTGTGTATGCCGAGGGCGGATAACGCGGCACATACTGTTGTGGAATGTTTGGAACAGTGCGCGCGCTCTTCGCGTATGGGGGCGTGGCCCTCACTGCTATTAAAATAAGATATGTAACGTAAAGTAAACAGACGAGCGAGCTGATGACCTTCAGAACATCACCGTATACCTCGGAATCACAGTTTAACGTCGTCTTTGGTACTGTAAACTCTTAATAGTTTAGCGTTAGCAGCCAAATAAAATAAAATTACTTTATGATATTTAGATTTATTATAATTCAAAACATAACTCTACAATGATTATATTATCTATTAATTAAATTACAATATAGGCTATAATATACTAATGTATTGCAATGATTAGGAGTTTAATCTTATAATTAAATATTACAGATAATAATAACCTAGTGTAATGTTTTTTTTTTTATGTTATTTTCCTGAAAATATTTCATAGGCTATACATTTCATAACTATTATTTCCACGAAAATAAATCCGAGTAGGTATCATAATCGGTCTTATTGAAACATCTGAGGACACGACGATTAACTGTGTAACATATTGGACCGCTCCAGCGTTAATTCTCCATTTAAATAAAATGCTAGAAATTCAAAACAACTTGGCATATTCGTATGAGAGGCGACAGCTTATGGTTTTGAATGGTGATGGAATGCTGAGCTCTGGCCTTTCTGGATTTGTGTGAACAACACTGTATAAAATTACATTTAAAACCAGTAAAGGAATATTCTATAATTATCAATGGTTCACAACTTTAACAATTATATTCTTTCACGTCTATTTCTGTGCACATAACGTCTTGAATTATATTTAAGAAAAAATTTAATTTAAACCTCATTATTACTTTTATTTGCAAAAACGTGATATAGGTGTTTGTTAATTACTCCTAGTCCCACCAAATCTCTACACATGAATATGTAGGCTAATTATTGTATTGCTGGAAACGAATTCATGAATTAAGAAGTAAGGTTATGTTTTATGAGGAAGTTTGTAATTCAAAGCCCTGCTTTTGTCAATGACAGACAGAGAGGAGCTCAGCTGACACCTCTACAGCAGGTGCCTTACTGAATGATGAACCTGAGAGGGCAAAAGAGAGTTTGAAGACCCCTGATGTTGTCGCCCCCTGCCGAAGACCATGCGTAAATATTTGATTTGCAACTTGAAGCAAAAATAGATTTAGTCAACTAGAGGTTACAATTATTTACAGTATATGCTGATTTTGGAATGTAGATAGATGTGAAAATTTCAGGCAATTACTGAAAGGTTTAACTTTAACAGGTCTTTAGAAATGTAATGCTATTTCTATAATTTTAAGCAATTTAGTATTATAAGAAATTATGATTTCTAACTTCACTATAAAGTACAACTAAATGTTTCCAGCAGCACTAATTTAGGTTATTTAGCTATATTTCCTTTATGTTGTACAAACAATTAGCCAAAAAATCTCATTTGAGTCTTTGCTTCCTTTTCTGTTTGATGAAAGTTGAAGAATGAAATATGCATATACTTAAGCACCCACTCAGAAAAGCGAGTTTCAACATGTTTTAAAAAGTCCTGCGATGTTTTACTTCTGCGCTCCTTTTATTATTATTTTTTAATCTCTGAAGCAGAATTTATTCTGATATAACGCTTTGCTCATTGCTAAAATCCTGCCTATTAGCCAGCAAACATCACCTGCAACTGATTTTAAGGCTAAAGAAGTTCTCCTTTTACTTTACACTTCTATAATGTTGTTACTCAAGAAAAAAAAAAGCTTCATGTTGTTATGTTATTCCAATTTTAGGAGTTGAGAACATAAACATCCATCTGTGCCTAATCCAATTAGCATGAGTGACATTAAATTAAGTGGAACCATGCCGGGCCTTAATTTTAGAATCAAGTTATTGTGTAAATTCCTTGTCTCATATGCTACATTTAATTCAGAGGAACATAATTATTTCTTTTATGCTGTATTTCAGAGAAAGATGCAACAGTGTGATGCAACATTTGCCACACAACTGAAGTGTGACCAGAATCATCTCTAGATAGTCCTTACTTGATCCGACAAAAAATAGATTTTTATCTATTTCTGCATAGTAATTGGCTATTTCAAACTATTGTGCAAAAAAGCCTAAAGTGAGATAAATACGGGTAATTTGAAGTAAATACTCATTTCATACCAGACTACAATATGTGAGAGGAACGGAATGGAGGATTGATTACAGAACGCACTGAGTGAAGAGGTGAACATTTACCTTTAATAAACGGTCTACACTTATATTCTGATAACTCAAGCTTTGCTTTGTACAGTTTGCAGTTACACAGAATTTATCATAGAAATGGCCTACATTTACCCATTCAAACACTAATTGAGAATTACATGAAATGTAAAAAATACAAAGCCTCTGATTTTGGTTCCAGAACACAGTGAAGGACAAATCTCAGTCATATATAGTCGATACGAGTTGCAGCCATTTAGCTACAATGAAATCTCTGCATACAATGTTTATCATATTTTATTGATGAATGAAAGGTGTTCGCGAAACTGAAGAGCAAAGAAATCAGTCACTGAAGCAACTGAGATGAAAAGACTCATAGACATCATGGTTGAGACTGCACTCCGCCACAGTGGGTTTTTTTCCAAACATCTTTATTTATGTCAGTACAGTAAAAGCCTCAGGGAACTGAGGGAGGCCATGATGATTCTGCCCGACAACTTCGTTTCTGCCGTTCTGTTTCTTCTGCATCTTCTGCCACTGTTGGCAAAAACGGCTCGTCTCTGTACACCTCAGCACCTTACCTCAAAATTGTAAAGATTACTTTTTCTCTACACTGCACTGTTTGTCCGTGAAAGAGGATCATGAAGCTTAACTACCTGTTAAGGTACATTTAATTATATGTACAAAATAAGATCAAAACTACCAGCTTTGCATAACAATATAGCTTGATCATCAGTTGAACTTCAATTTGGAAGTAAAAAAAATATTACATATCAACCTTAGTTAAATGATGATCCAAAAAAACAGTTTCCCAAAGATATGTGCGAGATATGTACGCACACATTCTCTCTGAGGGAAAAGGACATTTTGTATTAACCTTTCAATTTGACGTTTTTATAGAACTAGACACAAAAATGAAATTGAAAATGGAAATGAAATTGAATAACCACCTCTTGTTTTGTTTGCCTTCAGATTCCATCTCATTCCCCCAGCATTCGTTGCCAGATATTCTTTCCATTTCTCTGCTCCAGTGCTTCTTGACTTCACCTTGCAGCACAACTGCTCACACTTTACATGTCTTGGTGTTGGAAAAGATCAGAGAAACAGATCTTGCTCAAAAGTTTTTGTTGGTCTGATTCAAACCCCTTGGTTACTTGAATAAATCTGCACTTTTCTATTGTGATCTTGTGAAGGTGTTCAGGACCATCTCCTTCGTGTCAATATCCACAGCAATCTTTGTCTTGATGATAACCCAACAGCACTTTGGACTTCTTTACTTGCTCACTGTGACATGCACTAAACACCTGAGCTTAAGTATCACAAGACACACTTCAGTAATGTCGAGGCAAGAAAGGTCTTTTAGGGGGATAAAAGGGGCCCCTGACTCTGGAAGGTCCACCAAAAGGTGGGCCAGGTCGCTTGCCTCTTGGAAAGGGCAGCTCATGATGGACCGGTGGTGGCCTGCGAAGGGGCCTTGGAGCTGGATAATGCCCAGGGTGAGATGGAAGAATATGGCGTGGTGGTGGAAGCCTGTGCTCCAGGTGAGGAGGAACCCTGCGTTCTGGGTAGTGAGGTGGTAATTCTTCAGGATAATACTCTTGTGCATGAGGCGAAATCAGGTGCATTTCGTAATGAGGGGGAGAGGGGCTACGTGGTGGCTGTTCGTAGAATTGGTCAAAGTATGGATCTTCAGGCAAAGGTCGAGGAGGACTTGAAGATTCATGGTAACCCCGTACTGGAGGAGAAGACCCAATGTGGTGATGGGGTATACTTGGAGGGTGCTGCAGAGGTACTCTTGGTGGATGTTGGTGGTTGTAGTCCACTGGCCCATTCAGTGGGATTTTAGTAACAAGGTGCGGTGCATTAGCAGAGTGAGAAATCACATCCCCATGTGGATGGAAAGGCTCCTTGTTTGAAACCTCATGAGACATGTGTTCATAATCAGAGTTTGCTGGGACATAGGAGCCATCAACACCACCTCGTTCTGCTTCCCTGAAAGGTTCCTGCAAATCTTCAGTGGCATGAGGACCACTTGCTCTTGAAGAAGATGCTGTATGCATGAAATCTTGTGGTGGAGGAGGAAGCTTTGGGATAGGTGGCAGAGGTGTGGTGAAGAAGTTAGGCGCTGCAAGATCCTGTCTTGGTTCTTTGGCAACATAACGCTCTGCACCATATGCGTCAGAGCTGGCCAATACTTGCTTCTCTTGATCATCTCGATATGCGTAGCTACCTTCCACCATTTTAGAATTTGGTCCCACATCATGAGTCAAGGAGTTTTGTCTCAGCTCTTGAAGCATTACACTGGATTTCTCGGTATCTCTCAAAGGTTGCTGGTTGCTGGACATAGAAGAGGAACGCATTGCTTCAATGCGTTGAATGCGCTTAGCTTCTGCCTCGGCAAGAGAGGGCACATAGTCTTTTTTTGGTGCGATCTTCTGGTGCAGGTCTGTGTGAGCTTGAGGATCGGTGTGAGCATTTTGTTCCTGCCAAGATGGAAGTGGACGCATTGATTTAGCATCTAAAGTGGTGGTCATAGACACCGTTTGCCCCTGCTGATACGAGAACAGCTCTGATGGAGGAGCATCCATAATTTCATCTTGTGTCGGTGTAGCACCAGCTTCATCCCTTACAGGGGTTCCACCAAGGTTTTCTGCACTTGCTGAAGGGCTATCAACAGTTCCTTTAGGCCACAACAGAACAGATGGAAATCCCAAATTAAAGCCTTTCAGCCCTGGGTTATCTTGGAGAAAGTTATCCAACTTGGAGTCAAAGGTAGAGTTGAGAGAAGAGCTAGGAGTTATTTTCTCATTCTCCATATTGGACTGCATAGGCGTAGGAGCCACACATCCTTGAGTAGAGGGATTCCTAGCCAGTGGGAGACTAGAAGGAGCAAGTAAGACTTTAGGAGATTCTTGAGTCTCTGCTGTAAGAGGCGATGTCAGGGATTGCTTTTCAGAATTCGAAGATGTGGTGGTCTTTGCAGTCGGGTTGTTTAGCAAAGAGGACAGACCTGGTGGGAAAAAAAATTAAAAGAAAGATAGGGGTAGGGACGCAGGGTCAGCAGATTGAGTTAAAAACAAAACATTTTCTAAAGAACTCATACTAAGAGCCAGACTACTAACAACTACCCATTTTTGACATTAAAAAACTACTGCAAGAATTTACTATAGGTTATTTTACCTAACCCTAATTGAACAATGTGATTTACCAAGATTTGTATTTAAATTACTGGTATTTGTGCCACTATTTAACCGCCAAAAAGCATGCCTTAACCAATTTTGCCCCTGTGCTGATTTTAGATTACCTGAACGTGATTATCATCATCTCTTCTTGTTTGCAACCCTACACTAATTTACACTGCTCTTGGTAAACTGCATTGACACTTTTATGGGGATTGCATAGTAAATTGACCTGTTTAGTAAATCTGGCCCCAAGTCTTTTTAAAAAACATCTACTGTTGCTTCCACAATTAGGCATAGTTTCACTAGAGTTTTAGGTCAACATGAAATAACATTGTCAACTCATTTTACTTAAGTAATTTGATGAATTTTCGAACATTTAACAAGTAGGGTTGGATTGCATCCATCAGGAATCATGGGCAAGAGTGCCAGAATGAAACCACACCTGAATCGGAGTTCACATTCGATTGTGAAGTACTACTATGCTCATAAATCACTACTTGTCTGGCACCAACTTTTGAGATTTTAGAAAAGCCACATTACCTTAATCAAACGCTTCAAACATAATTTAGTCTTTTTGCATTATTGACACACTGTTTTCCTAATAAATGTTGTTCAGTTGCTTTGCCGCAATGTATTTTGTTTAAAGGGCTATATAAATAAAGGGGACTTGACTTGACTTGTCATCTTAATGGTATTAAGCTTTTCGGCTTTAGATTTTGATTATTAATGGCCTAGGTGACATCGTCTGAGAAAGATGTTGTTTCAAAGGTGGAGCTAGTCATTACATTTTTGATGAAAGATTACATCAAACATTTTCTTTTGTGTAACACACTGAAGAAATCACACACAGTGAGACCGCAAATGTATTAAAATAAAAATAGGGTTAATTTTGATTTCATGTTGACTTAAAACAAATTGAACATACTATGTTTGAACTACTGTGTTCACAAATTTCATTTCCCAACTCTCTGGTTTCTCAAATAATTTAGCTTTTCGTTTTCTCACCCTGAAAACCCCCATGGGTTTGTGTTTTAGACAGTGCACTGAGCAAAGTGTTGGGGTTGATGTCCACCCTAGAAAGGATGCTGGCCAGTGGGTTAGCCAGAGGGGCAGTAGTGGGAGTCTTTTGAGTTGAGCTTGGAGTAGAAGGTACACTCGGGGATGGCCGAGATACAGGACTAACTCCTACAGCTGCAAAGGTAAAAGCAATGTTTGAATGCATGATGTTACATACAAATGTAGATTTCATTTCTTACTATGAAGCAGTTCTCCAAATCCAAATTCCAAAATTATTTTACTTTCTGGAATTTTTTCTACTTTATATTGACAAATAGTGAAGAGGAGACAAGAAAATTATTAGGGGAATGGGAGAAGACACAACACAGGTCACATTTAAACATGCATCTCTCGAATGAGCACCACAACTTACTGCTAGGACAAGGCTTTGACGTATGCACATTCAATAAGATATTTTGAGCTGTGTGTAGCATGCTGTGCAAATCAAATTTCAGCATCTCACCTGAGCTCTTCATAACGTTTGTGATTGTGCTGAGAATGGAGCTGATTTTGCCTAGATCAACACCAGCAAGGTTCACTGGCAGTGACGGTGTAGTTGGTGTGGTGGTGGTTGTTGTTGTAGTTGTTGTTACTGCTGAGGGAACTGTCACTGCTGGGGTGTCGATCTGCTTTGTTTGAGTACATTCAGTTGTTGGCAAGGATTCTGTGACATTTGGAGTGACAGAAGACTGTTTGGACGCAACAGCCGAGGCCACACGTTCCTCAACTGTAAAGAGGATACAAAATGAATAAAATAAAAAACTATCAAGTTTCTTTTGAATGCGAAACATACTAAATATCAAAAACTTTAAGGTCATATGGTACCTATGATGGTAGGCGTTTCTGTCTCCTCTACATCCGAGAGGTCCATGTCTTCTACATCACGATTGTCTTTGTCTCCCAAAGGAGCACTTGGTGGGGAGGAGCCCCCGACAGATGAGAGAGGGCTGGGAGCATCAGCCAAAGCAATCAAGTCCTCCTCCATCGCCTGACCATCCAGCTCTGGGTCTGGGGTACCAATCCTTTCCAGAGCTTGGAAGGGCGACTCTGAACCAGTGGGCGAAGGAGCATCTTCAATGGGGGAGGGGATGGGGGATGGTGTGGGGGAGTCATCTGGATCAGGCAATCTAGACTTCAGTGAATCGAGCTTGCGCTTAAGGTGTGACACCCGGTTTGCAAATGTCTCGTAAGCCTGAAGAACAATGATTTGGAGAAATGCTTCACTATTAGTTCCAATAACTACATCTATCAAATTGTACATTCACAAAACTGGCACATTAACAAAGGTTTTGTTTTGGGGGTTGAGCGGTATGAACTTAAATTACTTTTCAGAAGTTTAGGGTCAGTAAGATTTTAAAATTTAGATAAATTATTACTTGCGTTTAGGAAAGATGCATTAAATGCATCAAAAGTGATAGTAGAGACATTTTACAAAAGATTTCTATTTCACATTAATATCGGCTCATCAACAAATTCTTTATAAAACATCTCACACAAAAACATTTTAAGCCATTTTTAATATTGATGATAGTAAGAAATGTTTCTTGGGCACAAAAATAATATATTAAATAAGAAACATAAAAATAAGCATATCAGAATGATTTCTGAAGGATCATATGACACTGAAAATTCAGCTTTGCCACCACAGGAATACATTTTAAAATATTTCAAAAGATTGCTGCTTTTACTGTATTTTTTTATGTGAAACACAAAAGAGAAATTACAATATTTGTATATTTGATAGTGTTTTGTTTAATCCAAGACATCTGCAGATATGATTAAAAGATGAATACGACAAAACTACAGAATGTCACATTTAATTTTTGGGTGTTTCAACACATTCATGTTTAACCAAATAAAAAGGACCACACTTTTAGAGTTTAATCTCCTGTTTGATGTGAGCATAAGTATTGGAACAGTTGACTCACAGGCCTTTCCAAGCATTCAGCTGTGTCCTATTGCATTAATTCTTCAGATATTAAAAGCAGTTAGCTATTGCTTCTGCATGTGGAGTCTTGCATTTGATGATGAAACACATGAACCAGGATGAAGATGAAAGGGAGCTGACTTTAAGAGACATGCAAGCATTTGGATGCTTAAAGAAAAGAGGAACTCAATTAGAGCTATGTCAAAAACAATGGGCATGGAGAAATCAAGAATGTCCTGAAAAAGAAAGAAACCACCGGTGACTAAAGCATCCAACAACAACCTGGCCACTGATGACAGACAAATCATAAAAGCTGTGAAAATCCTAAAATGTGTGTCTGTAAAATCACCAGAAACCTCCAAAAAGTTGGAGTGATGGTCTGACAATCTACTGTCCGTGTTAAACCTCTGATCAGCAGCAAACATATAAAGGCAAGAATAGAGTTTGCAAAAAATGTGAGCCAGTAGAGTCTTGACAGATGAGACAAAGATAATCTAGGATTTAAGAGATGGGGGGAAAAAAAGGAAATGATCCTAAGCATACAACATCAACTCTAAAGCTTGGTGGAGGTGCTGTCATGGCATGGGCATGCGTGGCTGCCTCTGGAACAGGCTCTCTCAACTTTATTGATGACGTAAAGAATGATGGTGATAACAGAAGTGTACAAAAACATCTTGGCTACCAATGTTCAAGAAAATGCCACAAGACTCATCAGAAAGTGATTCATATTACAACAGGACAAAGACCCAAAACACCTTGCAAGCTCAGTCAAGGAGTTTATCAGGGCAAAGAAACGGAAGGTCTTAGATTGCCAAAGTCAATGTCCAGATTTAAAACCTATTGAACATGAATTTCACCAGCTAAAGAGGAGACTAAAGGCAGAAACCCCCCCAAACCAAGCAAAAGTGGAAATTAGATGTATTAAAGGCTGGGAAAAGCATGTCAATGGATGAAACAAAGAGTCCGGTGATGTCTATGGGTGGCTGAATTACTGCTCTCTGTGACTGTATGCAAGGGATATGCAACTAAGTATTAGCTTTTAAACTTATACATTTGCTTTAAGTTCAACTGTCCCACTACTTGTCCATTTTTATTTGGTAAAACATGAATGTGCAGAAACACCCAATAATAAGATGTGATATTCTGTAATTCAGTCAGGATCTTGTGACTCCACAGCTGACAAAGCAATTTTGTCTTTAATGTTATATATATATATATTAGGGGTGTAACGGTTCACAAAATTCACGGTTCGGTTCGATACGATACACTGGTGTCACGGTTCGGTACATTTTAGATACAGCAAAATGAAAAAATTGGCAGATAAATTTCCTTGATTTTTAAAAAATGTTTTATTTATTAAAACTAACAAAGTATGTTTTTTTTTTTGTTTTTTTTACATTGAACAATGATGGAACTATTCTTTACCCATCTTCTATGGTGTTTTCTTAGCAGCATACTGTATAAAACAAAAACAGCTCCTTATAAAAAAAAATAAAAAAATGTTATATTGTTGTAGTAGTTATGAACAAATACAAAGATGTAACTTTTAATATGGAACTCTACAACTCTTTATATTGAGTGTGTTTTTACTCAATCGGTTCTCTATAGGGCTTATGTTTTTTGGAACAAAGCAGGAATTACGGTTTGGCTGAAATGGGCTCGTGAAGGAATATTGTAACGGGGCTCAATTACATTAAGCATGTTCTTAAAACCTGCGTTTTCCACTATAGGCGCTCGCTCACTCAGTACGCGCTGAAGGCTCGTTGCAAAATGGCCAATGCGTTTAACAGACCAGAAATAGAAGATCCTCCAGTAACCAACAGGTCTGGTGTTTGGGTGCACTTTGGATACCCTGTAAACTATAATGGTGATGATAGAATGAATGGTAAATAGTAAGGTCTCATATCCGCGGCTATAACGTAAATGAAGCCTACCAATCGCCGCGGTGATGTCTCTTGCCCTGTTTGAATCCGTTGGAAATGTAAAAGCAGACATTTTTTCCGCTGGTGTTCCCTATTATCATGTAGATGCGACATACCGTTGTTTTTTTATCCACCACTCTCTTGCCATCACCATGGCTTACAAGACCTGTTGGTTACTGGAGGATCTTCTATTTTTGGTCTGTTAAACGCATTGGCCACCGCGTACCGTGCATGAGCTGCGCTGAGTGAGCGAGCGCCTGACTTAGTTGCCTAACACAAACATATAAGTTGGTGTTTTTTTTTCTTCTTCGGGGGTGTCAGGGGCGTTGCCTGTTACGTCGTTTGGGTTATTGGGCTACCTTGTTGAACGCATATCATTATATTTCACTTTTTCTTTCCAAATATAATTAATTAGTCCAACGAACCGTTCGGTACATAATGCGTACCGAGTACCGAACCGAAAGCCTCTTACCGAACGGTTCAATACGAATACGCGTATCGTTAGACCCCTAATATATATATATATACACATACACACACACACACACACACACAGAGATGAAAAACAAATTTTCTAATACAAATTTTACATATACTGCTCATCACCCAGACACCATCTAAAATCTTATAAAAATTAAAACAATTAAACTACGCAAAACCAATGATCTAAAATGTAATTATCCCAGAAATGTGGTAATTTAAACCATTGTAAAAATAAAAAAAGGTTAATTATAAACTTATACAGCGGTGTTTTTTTAAATGGCCAAATATGGCAAAAATTTAATTTCAGCACAATGCACCTGAAACCACTAAAAGCAAGAAATAACCATTTAGTCATTACTTCTGAAAGGGCTATTTGCTGCTTTCAATCATAAAGATAGTTTTTATATGTGCATTGAAATAATGGGTCTGCTGGAAGGCTTGAGGACGCTGGAAGTGAGGAGAGATTAAGAGCTTTTGTTGAAGCAAATGGAAATAATTCCATTTCATAAAGTGCTTTTTGGAAATATAAAGAAAACAACATTTTACTTATTTCCTACTCATCCATTTCATTTGAAATGACTTGATGGTTCTTTACATTCATTCTTGTCTCCCGGTGTGGAAAATGAATACATTTAGTAATATTTTTTCCAACAAACACTGCAAATTATAGTGTAAAATATTTTGTACAGGAGTGTACCGGTAGCTAATTTTATTTATAATATCATTTCAAATTGCGCCCAAAAATATCATCACATTAATCTGCAATACTCACTTTAGCCACAATCTTGACCTCTTTATATTGCATCTCATAGAATATGTCTGCATTCTCCAGAGCTTCCATTAATGGGGGGCCTTTTTTGACCTCTCCATCCAGAAAGGAAACAAACTCCTGAAGCTTTGTACTCCCGTCTTCAAAGTCTTTAGAAAACCTTTTACCTCCTGCCTTGTCTAAAATATGAAATGTAGAAAGAACAAACACATAAAAATTAGAAAAATACTGATACATTAATTAATGCATATCCATTTAGAAATCTTAAAAGGCCACTATTTACCGACCTTTCAGTTTCTTAAGAGCCTCTGTGCTGCACACATCCACTCTCATTGCTGCTAACTGTTTCTCTTTGAGCTCAATTTCATCCATGGACGTCCTGTACTTGGACAGATGCTCGATAAACGCAGTGGGCTGACAGGTAAAAATACAAACAAGTAGTTAAGAAGTTGTTTAAATGAAAGGTATAGTCACCCCAACCCAAGGGGTTCCAAAGAGTCACTCAAATCCAATTGTGAATTTTGACTATTTACCACAAACTCAGCAACAATCTTGGATTTCAGGGCAGATTTGGAGCTAACTGGAGCTGAAAATAAAATTGAATAATATTAAAAATGAATAATCAATCACTTATAATTTTAATAATTAAAAAAAATATGTACAAGTCTTCAAACATTGTATATTAAAACTTTCAATGTTAAACATAAAAATAAATACTGACAAGCATGTAAAATACGACCTGGAGCAACATTAAGTTGATAAATCCTCAATTATTGATTCAGACCTTTCACTGGTTCTTCTTTCCGAACCAAATTGTTCCTAAGCTGACTGATGAACTCCTCTGAATAGACATTTCTCTCTTCCCAAATGGACAGTATCCTCACCACTGCCTTGTTCACCTTAGAATCCTTTGTTGCACTACAAGAAATCACATTTCTTTCACAAAGCTTCATAATATAAAGCAATTCACACAATGCAACATCACAACAGATTTTAGAAAATAATTTGCATATAAGGCCACATTAATGCATGCTTTGTTAGAAGCACTTTGTCACAGCATCATTTAGTAACTGATGGCTGATTGATTATAGAAACATACTAATCAAAATATATATATAAATAAATGTGTGGCTGCAATGCATAGGCTTATAATGTATAATTAAATAAAAAACATGTAATTCAGATATGTCTTTGACTGAGATTGTTATTTGATTTGTATGTCAATTATTAAATCGTTAAACAAAATGGACAAAATACAAAATGTCCCAAAAAAATATATATATATATTTTTTAATAATAATAAATAAATAAAAAGTTGGTTTGGGTCATGGCTCCTTATTTTGGAACTGTATAAAATTTAAATGTAGAAATTACTTCCAGAACCGAGACCTGAGAAAGTGGGTGGTCACTGTTGTGGTCTATAGGCAGAAAGTGTATTTTTTGCTCTTGAGAACAATCTGGTTAAAGTTCATGTTGATGAAAGCAGACTCACCTGATGAGCTTAATAGCTTCTGGCAGCACATCTGTGAATGTGGTGCGGTAGACTATGGCATTTTTCCTTTTACAGTTCTGAATGACATCATTCGCCAGATAGAAGAGATTAAGCCTGTGTGGCGCATCCGCTGGGAAAAGAATAAGGAAAAGTTTAACTTCATCATAAAACAATCAGTTTAATGGTCCGCTTACAATGGCATGAACTTTGTCTAATATTAGTGAGGATGGGCAAACCATAAAGAAGTATTAAAATTCATGCTAACATTGAATAATTCATGAGGAATGTCACAAATTACAGCAGTTTCTTTCATTTATAGCTATATTAGCATACACACCAATGCACTATAATGTTCTGTTTATTATAAGCAGAAGCTGCAGTTATGTCATCGGTCACTTTAAATCTTTGATCTCTTTAAAACAGGAAGAATTCTGATTGGCTGTCAATGTTTTTTTCATTTGTTAGCTAGAAAAAAAATAGTTGTGAGTGATTCCAACGATATCATTCCTATGTGTCGCTATCAGAATAGTGTGATTATAAACCATTTTTTTAAAACTATATCTATCTATATCATTATAGTTATTGTTCTTAGTTTGTACAGCCCTTAACTCAAACTTTTTTCTTCTTGGAAAGTTTTTACTATGCCTGCACATAGTTTTGAATCACGTGTACACTATGTACATATTTGGTTGTAAATTTGTCTTAAACCCAGACTTTAATATTAAAGGGGTCATATAATGAGATTTCATGTATTCCTGTCTCTTTGGAGTGTTACAAGCTCTTGGTGCATTCAGAAGATCCATAAAGTCGCAAAGACTAAAGTCTCAAACCCAAAGAATATTCTTTGTAAAAGTAAATGCCCTGACACGCCTTCCTAAAACACCTCATTCAAACAGGCCCCCACATATCTACGTCACTGTGTGGGAAAATTTGCATAACACTGCCCAAATGTATAAGCAAAGAAAGAAGGCATAACTTTTATTCAGTGTTAAGGCTTGTTTGATATGTGTCAGTGCTACACAGATGAATAAACATATGACATCATATACAAGTACGGTGAGAGCGATTGGAGAGCAGATGACTCTTCAAGCTTTTGAATCGCTCTTGTGGTACTTTGATGTCATACACTGATTGGTCTGGTTGTGAAGCCGCTGTGTGTTTCGTTGCAAAAGCCAAACTACTTTGTTTCACCTTCCAAAAGAGGACACCTAGGGGTGTGTATCTGCAATAATCTGGCGATACAATACGTATCATGATACAGGGGTTGCGATATTTTGCAATACACTGCAATACTGTAAGCAAGGCGATATATTGGGACATTCCTTATTTTAGGAATAGGATATATTTTTAGGAAAGCTGTCCAAAAAGGACATCTGCTTAATATCAATGAAAAAAAAGTTATTGCAGGGTGCCTAAAGAAAACAAAACAATTGTAAAACAATAAAATAAATACAGATGTTAAACATTTTCAGAACCTTTGAAACACTGCAGAGTTTTTTTTAATTTTCTTCAAAAATAAATCTTGTATCAGAGTGGGTACCCCTACTGCAAGGGTTTTTCGGTGGTGGAAATCCATTGCTGAAATTCCCTTGTTGAGACGGAGATTGCAGCTGATGGAAGATTAGCAACGACAGACGTCTCAAGAACGCAACTGCCCGAGCACTTTGGAAAGGAGAACGTGCGCGCGCCCGTGTGTGTGTATATGTGTGTGACTGTGAACTCACTGGGCGCGTTAACACATGCAACCACACGCCTACAGACATTTAGCTGAGCAAGCCAAATGAACCGAGTGAAAGGTAGGCCCATTTCGAGAGAAAGGGCAATGAAGTTACTTGCAAAGTATGTGACACAGTATTAAAATAAAACAGTAGTCCAAGAACAATGCTGTATAACTTGCGACACAAACATCCACAAGCAAATGAAAGGCGTGTCCCAAAGCTGGCCACTCTAGCAAGACGTTATCTCTTTATTACCGGGACATTTGTGCCATCGGAGACGGTGTTTCTACCGCGGGATGTCCACAGGCTGCGCTCCAGTCTAACCCCGCATCGTGACATTTTACATTTCTTAAATAAAAATTGAAAAAAGTAATTATCGCGGATGAAAAAAATGATAGAGCGATTAATTGATTTATTGACTATCGCGACAGGACTATGCATAAATGTCTAAAAATCTTGATTGGACCATCACTATTCCACACGATAAAAAAAAAAGGCTTTTAAAAGATCGTTATAAGTGATCAAGTCAGCAGATACTGCTTTCTGTGATCGGCCTCAAAAATCCCGATTGGAGTGCAATTTTATTATTTAATAATCGACATTTAACCGGTTCAAAATATTTATTTAATGTTATCTGTGTTAGGATATTTCATCTACAACAACGAGAACTTTTATAAACATCCATTTGCAAATACAGATCTCAGAAGCCCACGTACATTGTGATTCCTCACAATATGACCACTTTAAGCATTTAAAGAAAATTTGTAAGACAAATACACATAACTGCTGTATAACAAACACAAAACATGCTTTTTGGGAGTGAAAAATGTGTTCTTCCTCAGTCTAAGAACACAAACTAGTGTATGATGTGACAGCAGATTGTTGTTTCTGAATATCTTGCTTATCTTGTGGTCACTTGTTACATAAACCCTGCAGAATGCTGACAACACTTTTTGAACTTCTGGTTCCATCATCCCAAAAGTGTTTATTTTGAATGGATTTTTGGTTAAATGCCTGAAATAAGGTTGTTGTGAACACAAGTGCAAGATGTTTTCACGTTTCATTCTATGACTTAAAATACAGCAGTAATGGCATACTTGTGATTTTTATGATTGAATGTGTCTTTAAAAAGGCAGTTGCTAACAAGTTGCAAATTGGGACTACAGATTTTGCCAGGGATATCCAAGATTCATGTTTTATAGTCTTACTATGTTTATAGTATACTCACACTCTTGCAAACTATTCAAACTCAAACTTTCCAACTTTTGCAATCATCCAATAGTAAAAAGTGTAAAAAGTAACTCTATCAATTACTTACTCGGTCAAACTTTCCTTTTACTAAGAATTAATAATATTTAATCTGAAACAATTAGACAATTAGTTCCTAAATTAAGGAATAGTCAATAAACAATGAAACATTAGATTTGTGCTATTTAAAAAAAAACACATTTACTTACATTTTACTGTTATGGTCTTAATGCAAGCATTTTAATTATGCAAAACAGCACGTCCTTACAGCAAAAGATGGAATGTCACATTAATATTTAGGGTTGGGTATCGATTGGGTTCTTCATGATACCGGTTTCGATACTTTTAAAACGGTGCCTGAACCGATACTTAAAAAAAAAAATTTTTTAAAGAACCACAAAAAACTATGGATAACATTAAAGAACATTAAAAAATATTTTAAATAAATCCATAGCTTTCACACGCTTCTTGGATGCTCTCATTTCCCAATTTGTGCTTCTTTTACTCTAAAGCTAATAAATGTATTTCATGATCTAGGTCATTATTTAATAAAGCACACCTATTGTTTCTACTGTATATCTGTCAATCTTTAATCAGTTCTGTGAATGACTGTATGGTCATTCTTTCTATACAGTACTATGCAAAAATCTTAGGCACATTAGTATTTTCACCCCAAAAAGTTTTTTAAGACAGTTATTTCTATCTTTTGCTGTAGTGTGTCAGTAGGAAATATCAGTTTACATTTCCGAACATTCATTTTGCCATTCCTTTTAATAATAATCTAGTAAAATTTTTGAATGCACAAGCAGTCTCACAACAGCTGGTCCTTCACATGTAGATCTATGGAATTACACTTGCTTCAATAAAACTGAACGTAACTTTTCAGAAGCTATCAAAAATATGTCATTACAAAAAAAGAATGAAAATGAAAAAAATTAACTCAGTCGCACAAAGTTAATAGGCTCTTCAAATATGCTTAATTCTTTGTTAATGTTTTTCAAAGATTAGTTTTTACTAATCGTTGATTCTGAATGCACTGCCACAGATTTCGCTTTGGTGTTTGGTGTTTTCACACAAACTTCTCGTGGGGGCGACCTTAACAGTGATCTACTCTGATTGGATAGTGAACTTTTGATGGACAGGTGCTCTGTTACCAGGAAGTACAGATGTCACTCAGTGGCGTGCATATTGGAAAGCTCTCAAGGTGATTTGTATTACTAAATATGCAAATAATATTTGACCTTCGATCGTCTCAGTCTTTAAAGATGAGCGCTTGTCCTTCAAGGCAGCTAGAAGTAAGCTTGTGTTTCTGGTTGACAATAATAACCCACAACAAACTGTAACACACTGTAACATGACAACTTGTATCAATCTTATTGGTTACTTCAGTAACACAAGCTTACTTCAAGCTGCCTTGAAGAACAAGAGCTAATCTTTACAGACTGAGACAATTGAAGGTCAAATATTATTTACATATTTAGTAATACAAGGCATGACATATTGCATACAAATCACCGCGAGAGCTTTTTTTTCTTTTTCTTTTTTTATTAATGCAGAGAACAAAAACATACAAAAGTATAAACATACATCACATAATATCAACCACAAAGAAAACAATAAAGAATAAAATAGAACTAAAGAAAAGAGGGCCAAAATCTAAACAAAATTACACAAGGAGATCAAAGGCAGAGCAAATTCTAACAGTAGTTATAGCTATCTTATTAGTAGGGATCGACCGATATGCATTTTTCAGGGCCGATGCCGATACCGATTATTACAGATCAAGGAGACCGATAACCGATATTTTGAACCGACATGTGTCTAGTGTAAAAATGAAAATTAAATGTCAAAATTAAGAATAAAAAGACCTCTGACAAAGACTCTTTAAATTATTTTAACACATCTTTAATTCTGAGAACTGTTCATAATAACAACATTAATATTAATAAAAGTGGTACCACAGTATGTTTCATGATTAAGCCTATGGATATTTTACTACAGCTGAACAGTTTAGGGAAAGGGAAGTATTGGCATCAATAATTTACATGTTAGAAATGTGCAATAGCTTAACCTCTCATAATTATTTTCTGATGACTAAAACATAGCCTAAAATAATAGAGGTGACTACTCAATTAAAAGTCTAATGCACATCAATGGATTAACAGATAGAGAGCGCCCGTGAGAGATACAGAGAGAGAGCAATCCGTCTTCAAACAACACGAGTGCTGTCTTGTTCTCTCTCCCTCGCGCATATTAATCAATAAACACGATGGTGTCGATGTTTAAATCATTTAAAATGAGAATGTAAGTGTGCTCAGCCCATTTTTGTTTGTAAAAAAAAATATTGCAATATATATCGCAAAAAAATAAAATATCGCAATGTCATTTTTTCCCAATATCGTGCAGCCCTACACACAACCCATATTGTAATAGTGTTTTTTTTTTTTTTGATGTGTTAAATGTTCGTTTGACTGTTTATCATGGCGATACAAACTAGGAAGTATACAGGACAGCGTCATTCAGAAACGTTCAATGTGAGATTATTGACAATTTACGTTATTAGCATAGGGTTATTAGTCAAATGAGAGAGCGCGGCTGCGGAGATAACTAAATCAGGAATAGGGAACTCTTCTTTCAGCTCTTCAAAATTGCATAATGGTAATTCTGAATCTGTATAATAAATTATTTTGTAATCATGTTAGAATAAAGCAATATTTCTCCAAATATGCACAATTTTTTTGACTAAGAGCCCTAACGGAACAGACGCTGTTCAGTGAAGCTATGTGAACAACACACAAAAAAAAACGCGGCAGACGTGAGTGAATTCATTCATGTTGATAATCTATTCACAATATAACGTTAAATTGGCCGAATGGTGAGAGAAGTAGGTTTTAGTTTGACTATCTCAGCACTGATGTGATGATCCATTAAAGCATATCACTGCAATGACGGACATTGACCGGGAATTCCCAGTATAATAACTGAACCTGTCATCAATCGATTATATTTAGGTGTTTTGCAACTTCAGTGTAGTGATTTATTGCAACTTCAGGAACGTTTACTGCATTCTTACCTTTGAGAGATTTTAGAGAGAACTAATTGATGTGTGATGATGATCACTGAAGCAGCTCCTGTGCTTTTCGGTGTGAGAGCGGAACATTTTCCAGCCACACCAGCCGTATTGATTGGACAGGCTCGTGACTCCCAACAAATCAGACGGACGATGGGCGGGGCTTAGTCTAGGACACAGAGCGGTGCGCTCTGCCTGATGGCTGGATCAGTGCCAGATCGCGCATATCAAAATAAAAATGGTTTTATCGGCAAATCGGTTTTGAAAATGGCAGATGCCGATAAAAATAAAAATGCTTAATATCACCCCTATAATCGGCCACGCCGATAATCGGTCGACCCCTACTTATTAGTAGATAATAGGGGTGGCACTGTTCGCTGAAAAAAACCTGTACCGTTCGGTTCACCACACACGTGCTGGGACCACGGTTCAACTTAAATCCAAAGCATCTGTAATATGGTTTGCTACATATAGCAATTAATATATGTTTCTGCTGACGGATGCGCATTCTGGATTCCCAGACATTACAACAATAGCGATGAAAATAAAAAAATAAAAAAATACCTGGCCAAACCATTCCCTCTTGATCAATGTGAATGACTTATGCTGGAATATGAGCAGTCATTTATTCTGTCATCATCCACTGTATGAGTGCATTCTCTTAAAATGACAGTCTTTATATTAATAGAAACAGCAACAACAACAAAATCACTCACTGCTCTGGATTAAAAAGCTTTTATAACTTTAAAAAATTATCTTTAATTTATATAGTCCAATATGCAATGCTGTTTTACATTTGATTACTTTATTCAATTTCTTCACCTAAAAACTTATGCTAGACCTGCCAAAAACAATTTTTTGAAAATCACAAAAAAACTGAAAATCACTGTTTATTGTTTGTATCTTTACTCTATTGTATTTATGTGTACTGTTGCTTGTAGTTGGATATAATATTCTTCTTTTTTTTATTAGAAAGTATAGTTTTTCCATAAACATAGCACATACCGAAATGTACCCCATGACTCTAAAACCGTGAAACAAACCGAACCGTGAAAAAGTTGAACCGTGCCACCCCTAGTAGATACTGAGATTACATTAAAATAGTTTTCCATTTCTTTTAGGAAAACAGAGAAGACAGATTTACAGTTGGAGAATTTGCATTTGTGAATATGAAATTTGTTTAGGAAAAAATTAAAATTAATAACAAAACTGATATTTTTGTTTGTGGGTTCAGAGTAGGGCTGGGCGATATATCTAAAGATATGATTATGCGCACCTAGTCAGTAAATCCGGTTCCATGATTACCACTCAATCACCATCCCCTGCTTTCAAATCGAACAGCATTTAATAGATGGAACCGTAGATCACAGACAAGCTATGCAATATCGCATTCATTATCCAAGATGAATTGCCTTCGCTAATGCTTATCAGCGATGTACGGATCATATCGTTAGATATATCGCCCAGCCCTAGGTCAGAGTCATAATACCCAAATATAATGTTTTTCATTTGTACGGAGAAGCCTGGCAAAATCCTACACTTGACAAACACAGCAATATTATCCCAAAGTTCCTGAATGTAGCGACATGACCAAAATAAGTGTACAGTTTCTTCAGAACTCGAACAAAAAGAGCATGTAAGATCAATTTCAGATTTAAATCTTTGTATAAACTACGTTACAGGGTAGAACCTGTGTATGACCTTAAAATAATTTTTTTTCACTTTGTCTGTGAAAAAGAATTTTTGCGGTATAGACCAGATTTAGTCACCGCGCCACTGAGTGACGTCTGTACTTCCCGGTCAGAGAGCACATCTCCATCAAAAGCTCACTATCCAATCAGAGTAGATCACTGTTAATCCGCCACCACGAGAGGTTTGTGTCAAAACACCAAACTAAAAACTGCAAAGCATAAGCGAAATCTGTGCCAATGCATTCAGAATACACGATCAGCGAAAACGAATCTTTGAAAAACATTAACAAAGAATGAAGCATATTTGAAAAGACTGTTAAGTTCATTGTTTTCATTTTCATTGTGTTTTTCTTCTTTTGTAATGGCATATTTTTGTTTTTAGTTTCTGAAAAACGTTCAGTTTTATAAAGTTTTGCTCATTTTTATTGAACCAAATGTAATTCCATAAAGATCTGGTCTCACCATCATCGAATCTGTCGGTGATTACATGAAGAAACAGATGAAACGGAGACACACTAAATCCAGAAGAACTGTAGCAATGTCTTCAAGAAATTTAAATTACTTCAATACCACAACTTAGGTGCCCTTGAGCAAGGCATCGAACCCCCAATTGCTCCCCGGGCGCCGCAGCATAAATGGCTGCCCACCGCTCCGGGTGTGTGTTCACAGTGTGTGTGTGTGTTCACTGCTCTGTGTGTGTGCACTTTGGATGGGTTAAATGCAGAGCAGAAATTCTGAGTATGGGTCACCATACTTGGCTGAATGTCACTTCACTTAAAAAAACCTGCCTCCAAAGCTACAGTAGTGTGAGAAGTTTTAGGCACTTGTTTAAATATTCTGTAAGTAAGGATGCTTTCAAAAATATTGTCATAAATGGTTTTTATTTAACAATTAACTTCAATTAACTAAATCAAATCAATATTTGGTGTGACCAACCTTTGCATTTAAAACAGTTTTGTCCAGGTACACTTGCACATTGTTGTTCAGGTAGCTTTGCAGGAAGGGTTTTTCAAGTGTTTTAGAGATATGACCACAGTTCTTCCAAATGTATTTTTGATGTTTAAAAAAATTCTAACTGACCCTCTGATGTCACATGGACTACTTTGAAGATGTTTTTATTACCTTTCTAACCTTGGACAGTATACCGTACACAAACTTTCAATGGAGGGACAGAATGCTCTCGGACTAAATCTAAAATATCTAAGATGAACGGAGGTCTCACGGGTTTGGAATGACATGAGGGTGACATAGTTTTCATTTTTCGGTGAACTAAACCTTTAATGCTTTGAAACTACAACAATTTTATTCCTGTAAAGTTAGCTAAATTTAATGTGTTTTTAACCCAAATATTTTTTTTAACTACTGTTAAGTGATCCAATATCACGAAGGTGCTAAGTATAGGGAGGTTCATTTTAACCGGTTAAGAATTTTGAATGATTAATAAGATCAATTAAACGGTTTAAAAAGTCATTTATTCATTTATTTACAGTAATTTATCAAAATATTTAAAAAGGTTTGCTGCATGGTTAAAATATGCTATGCATATAAAATAGTGTTTTTTTAGAAGTAAAAAATTAATTAATTTACAAACATTATAATAAACTGTAAACATAGCTAGGCTTTTTTATTTCCCCTCAGTCAACAACAAATAATTTCAATTAACATTATTTAGAAAAGAACAAGAATTAAGAATAGGTCTTTCAGAAGTTATAGCAATATAAACGACACAGCCAAAACGAAAACATTTTGGCTAAAATGAAACCGGTTCTCTCATTTGACACAAATTAAAATGTTTCCATATTAACGGTGCACTTGAATGCCAAATTATCACTTCTGTAGGCCTACTTCTCTCGCGTTCCAATATACAATACGTTTTGCCCAATATTACGGCAGTGACATTTAAGGCTACTTCTTAAAAGGCAATGCATGTCCAAAAAAACTCCAGCCAAAGACACACAGTTCCAATTTACAGACTTCCCTAAATATGAACTATGACATATATATATGGCATAAAGTCCAATGCACACAACAGTTCTTCACCGCCTCATGTCTTTTAAAAATAAAGCATTAATGTTCCTGATACAAATTCTCATCCTAAAGCTTCTAAATGCAACTGGCACAGGCTAAACCTCATGTCAGGATATACTTGCAGAAAGCACAGCAAACCATGATGGAAATGTTCTGGAGCAGGATGTGCACAATCAAGATCACTTCCCCATGAAAGATACAATGGCTGTGTTTTAAAAGTCTAGTCTAGTGCCTGAGACGCCCAAAATTGCAGCTGACTTGGAACAAATTCATGTCCAAATTTGCATCAAGGATGTTTTTGCGTAAAGGGTTAAGTGCATCAAAATGGTTATCAATATAGCATATATATTAGTTATATTAAGGGTGTCTGCATTATGCACATCAGGCTGAAAAAAATAAAAATCTGTTAACTTTCTAATGCAATTTCACTTTGCTGATAACAGAACGGTGCAAATACTGGGTGGAAACTTGGCTTCCAAAAACATCATGTTGCTCAGGCTCATGTTGACTCTGAAGTGCTAGTTACACCTAAACATGCTGCTGACGTGGAAGAAGCCCATGACATGCAAAATGCAACTGACCCTGAACACTCTCATTTGACCCCTTACTTCCCAAAAATGTTGCTGATTCACAACATGCCTAAGACACGCCAAATGTAGTTCAACCAAACTTGCCTTTCTGACACCAAACAGTCCTGTTTAGCCTGTTTAAACTAAACCTTAGTTTAGCCCAAAAATGCTCCTGATCCTAAAAACCCCTTTACTGGCAAAAACTAGAGCCCGACCGATATATCGGCCGATATGAGCTAATTGCATTTAAATCGGCATCGGCGTTTATAACGGCCGATGAAACATGAGAAACAGTCTCATATTCTTCACTCATGTTATGAGTGTTGCATAGTTTGCCCACCAGAGGGCGGTCTGCAGCTCCAGAGTTGCAACAGCGCCAGAAATCCACAAAGAAGAAAGCGATCAGCCAAGCCACCCAGGTGAGTCTGTCGTTCGTCATGTGAAATGATTGTAGATTTAGTTCATACACTGTATATAAAAACGGTGTGGTAGTTCTAGTTAACGGTCCTATCATTATCACTTCTAAATATTCTGTAACATCACTTACAGCCGCTAATGCATTGCTATATTAGATTAGCCACAAAGCTAATACCATGTTTATCAGTGGAAGAGCGCGAACGTTAATAAGAGGTCGAACTATAAAGTTAGCGTTTAGTGCTTATTCTATTGCGGTGTGTTTCCCACATAATGACCGCGTAATGGGCCTTTCACACAGGACGCGGTATGCACAGCGCTTGGCCGCTGGGTTTAGCGTTGCCCTTCAGATACAACGCGATTTGCCCTGCTCTGCGCTATGGCGTAGGCGGAGTTTTAAAAACTTTTAGCGGGAGCTCTTTCATAGTCTGTTGTTCCTCTTTTCGGTCAGCAGCAAACATGTATCTGTCCCGTTGTAAGAAGCGAGCGATAGCGCTAGTCCTGCTGATGAGAATTAAGAGAGAAGCAAGGAAGAAGAGGCTACCCTCAGGCCCAGGGAACAATTTGGTGAATTCAGGCTGGTTACGTTACTCTAATGCTAATATAGCTTCCTTTTTAGCAGGCCCCTTAAATGCTTGCTATTAACTTGTTTGAAGGTGGTTCTTCTCAAAATTGACAGCGGTGTGTTCATGGCACTAACGTTAACCATTTTGATTCAGACTGCACAAAGAGAAGAGGAGAAGATATACGGGTCCGTTGTGAATGTGTCTGTGAGAGCAAATATAGTGTAGTTACAGTAACTACAGTAGGTGCGTCAGAAATGATTAAATCAGAGGGGACATGTAAATAAATGTGAGCTGAACAAGCGCTTTTTTCTTTTCTTTTTTTTTCTTACATATTGTTTCAAAGCAGCTTTACAGACATAACAGGAAAATGTTGAAATAATATTGTTAAATATAAGGAGGTTAATACCTATTGCTTGACAAATAAAAAAATATATATATATTTCTCATTTTTGCCTATGTAGGAGATCCCTGTTTATTATTATTATAATTCTAATGATGACATGAGTAATGATACATGATGATATTATTAATACACATGCTTATTCTTTCTATGTCTCTCTTTCTGCCCTACAGATGGCTGAAAAAGGTGAATGATGTAGCAGCAAAAGTGTGGGACTACTTCTGCAAATACTTTAACTTTAGTATTATAATTTATTTACAGTACACACACAGACTGTTAAAATCAGCTTCAACTGGAAGAAAGTAAAAGTGTTAAATGTTTAAAATCAGACTGTTTTTTGATCGTTAAAAAATATATACTTTTGATGTGCAATTGTTTAGTGATTGAGACCGTAATCTAAGGCTTTTTTTTACATAAATCCCTTCTGGAAAATGGTTTATACAGCCCACATACATAGAACAGGCAGATATTTTGCCACTGAATGTTATGTAAGTGCAGCTTATAGGAAATGGGTCTAATATCCAGTTTATTTTCAAAATCAAAATATCGGCTTATAAATCGGCTCTTTTCGAGTTAATATCGGCATCGGCCCCCAAAAATCCATATCGGTCGGGCTCTAGCAAAAACTATGCAGATTCAAAATGCGCCCAAAAATGAAAATAGAGAGGACCCCAAACCCCAAAAAGCCTTTTTCATTATGCACTAAAATGGCCAAACACTTTTTGCTCAAACACGTTCAAGATTAAAACATGCCTATGACACGCAAAAGGACTGACCCCAAACACCCTATTCGGTCCTAAAATGTTGCTGACACAAAACACATCCATTTAGCCCCAAAATGCTGCTGAAACCAAACACCATTTACTGGCCAAAAACGCTGTTGATCAAAATGTGCCTGTGACACCAAAAATTCTGCTGACCCAAAAAATGTTCCTCATTCGAAACATGCCTATAACACCCAAAAAGTATCTGACACAAACACCCCTTCAGTCCCAAAATGCTGCAGACACCAGACACGAACACTTCTGATTGGAAATGTGCCTGTGACACCCCAAAATGTACGTAAATTTTGCTCCAAAAAGGTACTGACAACAAATACCCATATTTACCACAAAATATACAGCACACTGTAAATGCCTCTATCCCTCCTAAAGTTGCTAACAGTTACTGGATTCAAACACCCATATTTAGCTGGGGGAAAAAATGCTTCTCACCCTAAATGCCACATTCTGCCCAAAAATGCTGCTGACCTCAAACACCCCTTTGCTGCCCCAATTCGTTGCTAACTCAAATCGTGCCTAAGATACAGCTGACCCATAAGAACTCCCCAATTTGGCCCTAAATGGCTCTACTTCGCCAAAAGAACTGCTGTCTAGGAAGACATCTTACTAGATTTTGAAACACGACCTATGTCTTCTTGACCTGATAGAATCAGATTAGCAGTTTGCTAATTAGCAACAAAAAGTTGTTTATTGGGGCGAAAGGGGAAAAAACAACAACAACTAGCCAGTCACAGTAACGTTTGTGGTACTTCTTCACACAAATATGACACATGTCCGCTTAGAAGCCTCAAGGAACGCAAATATGAGTTTGTAAACAGGTGTTGTATCACTGCTGAACTCAGATTAGCCGGCTAACGTGCTAAATACTCACATTTGCGCAGCCACCTCATCCAGTATCGCACGACCAAGCTGTGATATTTCTTGTTCTCGATGCAATAGACGGATAGGCCCTGGATGGATTCCATGGTGTTGGATACAGTCTGAAAGCGACGGTCCAAAGTGGACTCCAAGCGCGGCGATGAACCATTGTTGTGGCCGCTAACGCCTGCACTTCCAGCCGCCATCTTTCAGGTCCTCGGGTCGCGGTGCTGCCGCTCACAGGTTCCTCTGTGGACACTGCAACATCATGGGACTCTGATCATGAATCCCAACATTACCATAACAATTAGACATGTACAGTTGAAGGTCGTATACTTATTTTTTACTTTCTCTGGTCTGAAATTACAGTGACAAGGAGAACGTGTTATACAACACAACATATGCGGTAGAAACTGGTGAAATCACGATGAAACGTGTATAAATATAAGTATTTCATATTGCTGTAATATGAACCATGCAAACATCCAGCAGGGGTCAGACATGGACAGAGAGAACAACTTTCAACCCCTACTTCTTACGAATTCATGTTAATCACCGTATATTTACAGATGTCACGATAACTTTCATTAATTTAATTAGTTAAAACAAGAAACATACGTATTTCACCTGATTAATATATGTAGAATATATAATAAAGATTGGGAAAAAGATTTTGGAAAAAAATCCAAGTCCAGGCACTCAATAGGATGCAAAAGTTATAAAGCCATATCCAGAGGATACAAGGGATTCCAGCAGCGCTCCAGTTCTCTTTTGTCTCATATAATAAAGATTGTTTTGAACAATTTAAATAAACATGCAAGCATATTAAAATAGAAGTTATTTAAATTGACCGTTTTTAATGTAATTGGTGAGCAATGTAGACTTGAGCATATCTTTCAAAAACATTTTACACATTTTTCCGACCAACACTTATGAATGGTGTAGTCTATATTTAAAATATAAATAATATATGGAAATAATTGATGTCTAAAAGAGAAAAAGAGAAATGAGGACAAATTCAAATAAGAAACTTGGAAACATTTAATGATATCAAAAAGTAGAGTTTTTTGAAAAGCATTTTGCAACCTTGACAAAAACTTTGATACAAGAACAGAAATTAGTTACAAGAGAAAAAGGTTTTGAATAATGAATAGAAAATAGCAGTGGTGCAACAACTTCTGACTTTTCTGAAACAAATAATAATAATAATAATAATAATAATAAATCTTCCTCAAAGAAGTGAAGCTGTTAAGTGCCATTAAATATTAGCCTCACAATACATCTTCATGTTCATGTTTCCCAAGCAGTACTGTCTCCATTATAATTCCAACAATGTATTTTTCACACGATACTTGTACAGCTGCACAAAGACGTGACTACATGCATCTCAGTCAACATAACCAAAAAGTTCTTCTCATACCAAATACTGCATCTATAATGTCAGAATCTATTCTACAAATAACTAAATAAAATACAAGTCTAATCTTCCTCAGTGTGACCTTTACAGTGTGTGACATGCCACATATTCATCATTAACCTGAACATGTTCGTTTTAGAGAATGATTAATATGTCACAATGTTCAGATTTACAAATTCTAAATAGAAAAAAAAGGTGTGTTAAAGGAAACAATTGTGCAGTTTCCTATAACGAAAATCTTGATATCTAAGGCAAAATTAACTATTATAACATGGAAGCAGAACAACATAAATGCACATTGTTTTTGGCAAGACCATTTTCAATAAATGAATGCTTACTCTCCAGATTATAGAATAACACTTCACGATGCATCCCATCTGTTGTTCCTGGGATTATTCTTTCGGTCTCTTAATAAATATAAGACACTAAACTATGATAAATGGACCACAGCCCAGACACTTTAAGGCTGCTTTAGTGAATTCAGTCTCTTCAAGTAATAATGCAATAAATAAAACTGCCTCTAAAATATCCTCCCATATGATGCAATTCTATTTCATCCGATGCTCAAAGTGGTTTTCAATTCAAGTCAAAGAGCATTAAAGTAGATTGCAATTGCAGTCATGCTTCTGGACGTTTTGTCAAAGCATTTTTCTCCTGCTTCTGTTTTTCCTGGTTTCTGTTCATAAAGCTGCAGGTATTGTTGGAAGTCTGTGTTATCATGGAAAGTGGAGCAATAGAGTGTTTGATAGCTGTGCATGTTTTGCGGCTTAACAATACGGCTCTAGCATTTCTTTCTTCAAACTATAACCATATAAACACAAATCTTATGTCACATAGTACATATGATAACTTCTGTGCTGTACATATATGTGGCAGAATGCAAAATTAACAAAACTAAATGAACAAAACTTTGTGGAAAAACAATGAATTCTCAGTATCAACAGGCTGGAGAAATGGTGAAGTCAATCATTCTTTTAAGCATGAGAAACTTCAAAAATGTTATGCGTTTAATATCTCTGTGCAACTATTAACCTGTTTTTTTGGCCCTTCTTCTTTTACAGATTCACCCACATCTTTCTCATTCATCATCATGTCCACTGGTGAGGCGGAAGTAGGAGTAGTGGAGGACACCGAACAGTCCTGCATGCCCAAGCGGCTGCCGTCTGTGGCTGACAATGGTATTACAAGCGGAGGAGGTCTTACTGTTGCAGTCATAGGGGTTTCATTTAAGGAGTTTGTCATTTGCCTGACTAGAAGTTTGCCGTTTTCAATGAGTCTGGTTTCAGATGTCACATTATTTTGATTTGTACAGAATGTACTGTCTTCAAGTTCACTAGACGGGGTTTCGGAGCTGCTGAGCCATGAGCTGCTATCGCTGGGGCTCAGTCCTCGATCGTCCTCTTGAATGCGTTTGCTGCTTGAAGAACCTTGAGAGTCTGAATCTGACCAACTTAATCTGCGTTTCTGAAAAAAGAAAAAGAAAAAGGATGATGCAATTTAGAACAAAAGTATTTTATGTTAATGAAAGACAAACAATAAATCATTCAAAATTGTTGTAGATTGTAAGAGACACTCCTTTGCACCCAAAGAAAGAATAAATTAAAACATAATAATGTTCTATAATGGCTAATGAATGTGAAGTCTTGCACATTCACTGAAAATCTCTTCCTTCCACATTGCAGAACGAGGTGGACATGAGCCGCTTACCTTCACAGGAATATGTAACTGGTCCTGATTCCAGCGTGAAGGCAGGTTAGCCATGAGACTGTGGAGTGAAGGGGTGTCTTCGTGATGCTGAGGCCTCACCCGAGGGAACCAAACCTTTAACATCATCTCCAGCTGTAGAAGAGTGCCCATATACTTCTCCCTATGGAGGAATCAAAATATGATTTATTAAATGGCATCATATGTATTGGACACAAAACTGAGAAATGTATCAGTGGTGAAAGATTAATAGAATAAAATGAAATACCCAAGGTTTGGTTTTTGTAGAACACCCACAATCCTTCGCAGTCTGTCCATGGCAACACTCTGTTGAAATGTGCTCAAACCTGCAGAAAATAAACAGAAAATAATAAAATAAATGAAAACACAATTATATGTAATGGGTAAAAACTACTAACTACTAAGTTTGGGTTCAAAAATTTATAAATATTATATTATTTTTTTTTACATTTTTAACATATGTTTCATGCTACCCAAAACTGCATTTATTATTTTATTTTATTGAATGAAAACAGCTGTACTGCTTAAAATTTACATGGAAACAGTGATATTCTTCAGCATTCGGTGATGAAAAGAAAGTTACAAAAAATAGCCTCTTTAAAATAGAAATCTTTTGTTACATTATAAATATCTTTAATGACACTTCTGAACAATCCAGTACATTCTTGCTGAAAAATCTTACAGATCCTACTTTTGAATGGTAGTGTATATGACATTTTTTTTTGTGCATTACCTTTATCATATCGACCCGTTTTCAGTCCCTTCAACAGCTCCAACAGGGGTCTGATGTACCCATGCAGCTCTGCACACTGTAACATAAATTAATTAATCTATATATCATCATAGAAACGTTACATCAGAGGCACGACAGATTTATAATCTGCAGAACTCAGAGGCTTGAGCCATTTTAAAAGAAAAATAAGGAATCCCACTTTCCCCTAATTGGCTTAAATAAAACCTAGATTAAAAACAAAACCTAATGAAAACTCACTCTAACTTTTTTAGGAACTCCGAACATTTACCAGAAACAATCTGCAGAGATGACTCATTCTGAATTTCCAATGCTTCGTGACATTAAAAAGTTAATTAAAGATGACTTTAAAATAAACACGCAGGTCAACACGTCAACATGACCACCCACAGGTGTACACCAATGATACCCCTCTATTTGATCAGAAACAAGTCATAGCTGGCATTTATTTTTAACAAGGTTCTTTGTCAGATCATTTGTTCATCACATTTCATCAAGCGTCTACCACAACGGGTTGCAAAGTATACATTTAAAGATGGGCCACTTAAAACCATATTTGACATAACAGCAGCTTATAAGCCAATGTCTGAAAGAATGTGCTCAGTAATGAAGTCCATTGCACAATTCACATATGTAAGTGTGCTTAAAGGTATAGCACCAAAAAACTAAACCTTTACAGAGAATTAGTCATGAATATCTACTTGACTACAATTATAACTCTCACTCACTTTGCGTGCAAACCTCAAGTCCCCCTCTGTGGGAATCCTTTCGACTGATGTTGACGTCTGAATGGTGTAGGGTGGAGACGCTGAGGAACATCCAGTTTGAACATTATCAGCTCTACCACTCCTCCGGTTCATAAAGGTGAGAGGAGATTTTGTATTATGAGAGCTCCCGTTGGCCAAGGAGCATGGCTTTGGACCAGGCACAACTCCTGCAGACTCAATCTCAGAGGAGAAGACCTCCGATTCGTGCTGCATCTGGACACTCTCGCTGTAGAGGAGACTGGGGGTCAAAGAGAGGGAATCTTGCACTTGCCATTTGGAAGGACTCTCCGGTGACAGCATCACTGAAATGTGAGAGAACAGATAAATGTGAGGTGGCAGATCGTTTAAAGCTGAGGAGCGATGGGCTGAAATGAACTGAACGTAGCGAGTGATTTCTCTCAAGGGAATGTGGCAATGGAAAAGTATGAAGATACATTAAATAAGTCTGAAATAATGTAAACAATAAAGTGCAACAAGCCAGTTGACAGAACGGTCACTGGGATCGTCTTGCAAATTCTTGTTAAAATTGCGAGAGTGAGTCACTCTTGCAGTTTTAACAGCTACAATGGTTACAAATTTTCATCACTGTATGCTATTATTTTTCAGCAAAACAGTGCGTTTGAATTATAGTTTTTTCCTATAAATAAAACACCTGGTTAATTATTATGTTTTTATTTAAGGTAAAGAAAATTAAAACATTAAATTAATATATAAACATCCATTGAAAATAAGTCTCTTTGTTCACAAAGGGCGCATTACCTTGATCAAAAATACAGTAAATCTGTAATACTGTGAAATATTGCAGTTTGCAAATAGCCGTTTTCTATTTAAGTTTTTTTTTTTTTTTTTATGTAATTTATTTCTGTGAAGTTAATGCTTAAATTTCAGCATCATTACTCCAGTCTTCAGCATCACATGATCCTTCAGAAATAATCTGAAATTGAAATATGTACACATACACAGACAAAATTTCTGCCTATATAATATTAGCAGGACACATACAAAGCTTGCTTTGTACTGGCTAGACTGGACTTGCAGAAAATCCCTTATTATTGAGAAATGTATAGAAACTTCCCTTTTCTTTCAGTCAAGCACAAAAAAAAAAAAACTATTGGGAAGGCAAAGCTTGGATTAAAAAAAATGGATAAAAGGAAACACAGGATACATTCCAAAACTGAAAGAGAGATCGCAGAGATATCATAAAAAAATAAAAGAAATAAATCAACAGACTCTGTTCCTTTCACTAGGTGAAAGGCCACAAAACCACATAAGGTCTGTGTCTCAAGAAATAGTCTTGTAGGAGTTTATGAAAAAGCACATGAATGTAATAGAATATGAGTGTGCCTATAATGCTGTTTGGATTGACAGCTAGATTTGAGACACAGCCATGGGACAGTTTTTCCAAATTTACAGAGAAGAAAACCCTCTCAAGGACATGTGCCTCATAAAAATAAACAGGTAGGAGGTGCCATTAAGACTAATTACCAGATGGACTAACGCTATTTGGTAGAAGAAGAAAAAATCGTTTGGATAAAATCGTCTGATAAATGAATAAATGTAAATATTAAACATTAAAAGAGCACTATTATTTTAGGTCTTGGCCCATGTGGGCAGTGCTGCAAAATCATTCATAAATTTAATCATGTCAGCTGTTAAACCAATACACAGTTTTGAATATTCTTTATATAAAAATGAAAAGTAAAAAAAAAAAAAACACACACACTGACCACATGTGGACAAAAAAACGACAACAACAAAAAACAAAGCAACAATGATTAACACCACACATTCACTAGTATCAGATTGAAATAACTTAATTCTCTACTTTGTAAATCAATTTAAAACGCAATTTTGACATCAAGGGATGCTATTTACCAGCAGATTAACAAACAAAAACAAAGGGATTATTCAGCTCCAGGACGTAAACACACATCAATCGCAATGACGAACACGTGAAGCTATTCTGGAGTATAACAGATTTTTTATTTTTGTATCATTTTTTAACATAAAACATAACCCTTACCTTGATGGTGGTTCGTTTCTGGGTCGGTACCACAACAACCTGGTGTCCAGCGCCACCGACACAACCTTACGTGCTGTTAGGACACCTAAAAGTAGTTTCTTCACTTTACTGGTTAATTAAGATTGTGTGCCGACGTTTTGTTCGCACGCACTATTGTCCCGAATGAATCCTGAGTGGATGTCTGGACTTCTCTCCTCTTCCCTTCTCTACTAACGTCACTATACAGCAAGGGACAACATGTGAGTTTCTACACGTGCTGGATAAAAGCCATCGCAGACTGCGCTCCCATTGGCTGACAGATGAGAATCCAGTAGCTGATTGGACGGCAAGTAGATCCAATCTCTGAGAATCTGATCCGTGATTGGTCGGTTTCATCTATTTGTAAACCCCCATCTTCGCACGTGGCACTCGTGTGCAGACACAGATACTACGCACGGGAACACAACACATTTTACAGAATCAGATGGTACTTACTGTTCCACATTAGGTAGAGTTTGTACCCGACAATTTGATTGGAACATAATAAATTAATTTTCAGTGCTATATTTTAGATGAGAATCAAATTCTTTTAGAAGTAACAACATGAACAGTATGTCATAATATATCAATGTATTATAAACTCGCGTATCAACAATGTATTAAAGATAAGTGTATCTTTATGATAAATTATATTTAGAATATGATATTGATATTTACCCTAACTGTTCCAGATGTGTCACACGGTTATTGTAGTTAACTAAAATTAAGTTTAAACTACAGCCATTAAAATAACATTAATAATATGACTTTAAAAATGAATTGACAAAAAAAATTACAATGGAAAATATAAAATAAAACTTATTCAGAATTGACAAATAATAAACTATTATTTTAAAAAAAGAGCATCTCAATGATAGTAAAACAATAGTGGTGTCACATAAATAAATAAAAATGCATTTTGCCAGATGAATCAGATTGTGTCCCATAAATTACATTCAGAAATCCATTCTAAAATATCCTGCCTCCCGTAAAATCATTGCATAATCCACTCAGTTAATAGCAGAACAGTATCTGTCAAAAAAAGGTCAGCTCAGGACAACCAATTGGCTCAGTTTCACTCAAAACAAATGAGCTTATGAGGCTGCTCCCTGTGGTCAGCAAAATGACCAGGCAATATTGTCTATAATTATACATTTGCTTGGCTTGTTTCATGGTTGTTATGATCAAAAGGACACTGTCAAGAGTAAATATGTGCCTTTCAGGGTAGATTAATTAATAATGAGCCAACAACAATGTTCAAGTAGCCTATAAGTGCAGTCAGTACTGAAGACATATTGTGTGAAATAAAGTAATTTGATGATGTTTCATAGTTGATGAATACTGCACCTAATATTAAATCTAAATCACAGTTAGATTGTTGATTTCTATGTCACTAAATGGTAAAAATACTGTAAATAAAACCTTTAACCCAAAATTTTCAGTTTCATTTGGGGTGAAATGTCTCTTGAATAACATCCACGCACAAATGCTTTGAAAGTTTATATTCACAAACACACTTGGTCAATCTTTAAACGGTGTCAGTCGTTGAAGGTCACCGACTCTAACTTCCTCCAGCACTGTTGTAGGTCAACAGTTAATGTACACATCAGAATATAGGTCCCGCGTTAACCATGCTCCACTTTCTCAAGATCAACTCGCCTCCATTCACACCATGAGCATCACCATATATTAGTGCTAAAACCAAGGACAATGGGATATCTATCTGACAATCCCAGCCTCTGACTGATATGATACATTAAGGCCCTATTGCCATTTACACAGCAGGAGAGAGAAACTCATCTGTAGCAGATCAGTTCACTGAAGTGTTATTTTGTTGTGTTTTTTCTTCATCGTTTTGTTTTATGCCTATAGAGTTTTTATTCCTTAGAAATAAAATTTAAATTTTTTGTTGTGATATGTTGTGAAATCTGTGGTATAATGTCACATGACTTTACAGCTTTGAATCTTTTTCTATACACAGGTCAACATCCACAATTTCACCAGTAAAACAAACACAACTTTGGGTACAGTGATTATGTTTAAAAATAGGAAATAATTCAAACGTTGACTTCAAATAAAAGACTCTGTATTGAATAAATCACTATTGTGAATGGCATTGTTTATAGCCCCAAAGCAACTGAAGAGGCAGAAGTGGCAGGTCTTAAATTTTTACCATTTAGACTAAAATGAAAACATGACTTCATGGAACGCAAACCACTTCAGCTGCTTGTGTGGAGGCCTCATCCACAGCTATACACTGAATTGAATGACCTTCTGGAGAGAGACCCATCCCCCCATTACACATATCACACAGACCTTCAGCTCACAGAAAGATCACTAACTACAAACCTCTTTCCAGTAAACATATACTGTGCAATTCAGCTTATTGTGACTGGAGAATTATAATGACATAAGATATTTTACATTATAGATGGCAGGCAATTTACCTATTAATTTGATCTTAAAGAACTCACACAAAATCTTTGGCTCAGGCCATTGAAACAGATTCAGAAAAATTTAGCATTACATCACTTGCTCATCAATGGATCCTCTGCAGTGAATGGGTGCCGTCAGAATGAGAGACCAAACAGTTGATAAAAACATCATGATACTCCACAAGTAATCCACACCAATCCAGTCTATTAATTAAGATCTTGTGAAGTGAAAAGCTGCATTTTTGTAAGAAACAAACTACCATCAAGGTAGTTTTAACATTAAACCTTCACTTCTGGCCACAGTCCAGAATCCACATAATGTTTCCTACAGTTGAAATGTCCATCTTCTGTTGTCCTCTCACATCTAAATCTACCATATTTGTATAGAACTCTTTTCAGTCGTAAATGGTGCTTGATCTGTGCATATTGCTCTCCTAATTCAAATGAGACACGGAAAAATGGAGAAAGCAATATTATAAAGGACTCACATTTTAGTGTTTTATCAAATTCAATATTATTGTTGTGGTGCCACTAGACAATTGTCAAAAAGTTAAAAATTAAAATATTTTTTTTTACTTTACAATATTTTTTTGCTAAATTTAACAATAAGTTTTATTTATTTATGGAGCCCATTTTTCACTGGTACAAAGTAAAAGGTGCAACGGATAAAGTACTCCAGTTCTGCATTTTCAAAATGTTAGCATGAAGAAATGATCCACACTTCTTGCCTGTTTGGAAGTTTTAAAATGTTTACCTTTTATTTGAATTAATTTACTACTTAAAACTTTGCTCAATGTGTACATTTTAATTGCTATCGGTTTTCAAATGTTCAGAAAATATACTTTCTACAGCCAATAAAACACAAATTATTGTTTTTTTGACAAATGCACCTATGGTAAATAATGGAAAAGTTCTTATGATTGGACAGCTTTTTTATAATTACCAACATACAGCAGTTTATAGACAGCATGTTAAGTCAACAATATCACAATATTCAAGATGGAAATAAGGTTATGACAGAACACAGTCCTGCAATTATTTTTTTTGATGGTGAACATGTAAAATGTTCCAGTGAATCTTTATTTTGAGGCAGATCACTGTGTCTGACTCAACAAGAACAGTCAGTTTGTCATCTTAACATCCAAGCCATGGATCTTGTCTTTGTGTCCTTGATACGAAAGATATTTTTCTGGCCATCTCACTGTTGTAGATTCTCTTACAGTTCTCATAGCTCTTTCTCTCTCGCTCACGACAAGGTTTCTCATAGTATCTTCTTCGCTTTACAGATTCAATTATTCCATCAGAAGACAGCACTCTGCAGAGAATAAGAGAGACAGAGAGAGAGAGAGAGCATGTTACAACTACAATATCTGTAAATATGAAATATCATACTGTATTATTTGGTTAAATTGTGAATACAAGGCAGCCTTGCAAACCAAATTCAAGGTAAGACTTTTGATTATATGGTCAAGGCCAGATTGCAAGACTACAACTCTACTGCACCCTCTAAAAAAATTTCTGCAATAACACCTCACACGTATTTTTTTTTTTTTTTACATTGATGGTATTACTTTATTTATAGGTCTGTGCCTTTATATCACTGTCATGCATTATTTGAGCATTATTGATATTTCTTTCAGATGTTAATATTACTTATTTGCACTATTATTTAACATTGGTTATCATCGGATCTCATGTTATGCTGCAAACATTTTGACAATACAAACGCAGGTTTTTTCATGCTAAAAGAAGCACACTCAAATTGTTATTATTAAACACTTTCTTTAGGATGATTTTTAAGCCTTATAAGAGGTTATTACAGTTAACTACAACAACAACAATAAAAAAGGAAATAAAACAAATTTGAAATGTAAATGTTGCTTTGTATACATTCATTTGAAGGAAGTATTATATATATATAATAAGTTATTGTACAGTGCCAACCACTAATATTGGCACCCTTGGTAAATATGAGCAAAAGTGTCTGTAAAAATAAATCTGCGTCGCATGTCCTTTGATCTTTCATAAAAAAAAAAGTCAAACCTATCATTGAAGTAAAACAATTGAAATTGGGGGGGAAATCTTTTTTTTCTCCAATGAATGTTGGCCACAATTATTGACAACCCTAGAAATTCTTAAAGAGTAAAATATTAGTGGTTGGCACTGTACAGCTAATTAAATTAAAGTAAATATATATATATATTATTTGTATTAAAATTATTAATAAAAACTGTAAACGTATACAAAGAAAACACTAAAACAACACTACAAGCAACATTGGTGAAGAAATACTTTTATTAACTAACGATTAACACTTCTACCTTAAGACTAGTCTGGCATTATATAATACAAATCTTCTTTATTAAAGTCCTTATGTGTTAGGGGCACGACTTTTCGTGTCATATTATTATGACCTGTTTTTATACTGTCTATGATTATGACACGGTCACATCAATTAGCGCTAACCTAAAGGATTTATGACACATATAATATATTTCTACACAGATATCAAAGTCACCAGACATCTCATAAGTACCTGCTCAGCGCGCCATATGCCGCGTCGACATTGCCGTTCTGGACCATGACAGTCCGAGCTACGAAGCGAAGGTGGCTCGCCATGTTTCGTCCGTGTTGTCGTCAATTGTGCACGTGTGGAAATGCGATCTGTTGCGCAGCCAGTTCCTGGAATGTTAGCGCGCGAACTCTAGGTGGCGCCAAATAGATTTAAAAAAAAAAAAACGTTTGCTCTTCTTGGACGAGATGACAGGAATTAATTTAGGTACATTGGATTAATATACGTTCAATTATGATATTTTTTACGTTTTTCGGTATCATCACATTTTCAGTAAATTCTCACCCGGCAAATTACTACTAGGGTGAAAAGATCAGACAAATAAACCTATGAAATTACTTCCTGAAATATTCTAAGGGAAGCATTATTTGTTGATTATAGAAAAAAAAAATGAAGATACACATGGAGTGTTTCTTAATAGAATGCTTTTTTCCATTTTAGAATTTAGACGTACTTAAACCCATGCTGAATTTTAACTAAGCCCATTAGGCTCATTGAACTTCTGTTATGTTTTGTGAAATTAAATCTTCAGTTTGGTACAGCATATGCATTTAGGACATCAGTGGTTGTTATCACAGATGAGCAGACGTATAGTCTCCAAATAATTGACTTTTTATGTAGAAATATCCCCCTCTCCTTTCACTGTCTGTCTCTTTTATATGTGAATTCCTCATCGTCTCCTGGATAATGGGGTCAGTAGAAGGTGAGTGTGGGATCAGGATTGTTTTCGCATTCAAATTCAAGTAGCATCATTGACCCTAAAGAAAAACTTGCTGATGTGCTTTTTTTTAAAATATAGGGGAAGCATTCAAAGTGAGGGCAAGAAAACAGCTTGAACTTTTGCCCCTGTCTCCATTCTGGCTGAAAATAAAATTTCATTCTTTCTCTCTCACTCGTCTTCTTTTTCCCCTTCCCCTCTGTTCCATTTCCAGGGTATCATTTCTTATCCAGACTTGTTGAAATGTTTTTGGTAAAAGGGGTTGTGTCAACGGTAAAAGGGAGAAGAAATGGATGGGTGGGGAGCAACTCAGGAATCGGCTGGTAAGTGACTCTATTTGGAGACAAGTATGTGGTTTCAGTTTCCCCTACTTGGCTTGGCTCCCATTTTGCCACTCAAATACTCCATTTGCTTCTCATCTCCTCGCTGCTTCTTTCACGCCATTTGTATGAGGAATGTGGAGACATAAAATGAAGTGAAGCAGAGAGAGCAAAGTGAGAGAAAGAGAGTGTGAGTTTGTAGAGGGTTTGGATAGAATGAATGGAACTGATTAAAGAAAATTTATAATAATGCCTCATAATTTATTAAGGTTGTACTGAGCCGTTTGCAAAATTCATGTGAATGAGACAAAAAAAATTAATAAATTCAGATTCCAGGTTCTGAAGTGTTCTTCTGGTATATCTGTGTAAACTGAATAAAACTCAGTGTTGTCTTCTGTTAGCATTTTAAGATTAAGCTCTTTAGTTCCAGATTAACAGATAGTGAACATAAGAAGTGGATAACATTAATTTTACAGCACACCTGATATAGAATCAGATGCTTTTTCAGCCTCACAGATTTGCCTTGTAGAATAGGGCAAATTTAATATAATCAAATATAAATTTAGATATTATTATTATAGTTGCCATTAATAGTGTTCATTGTCTGGTTGACTACGTCTTGTATTAACTTTTCAGAAAATTTCTGTCATATGCACATTAACTGACAGTCACCACTTATGAGCTACTACTAAATATTGAAGAAACTTAATTTTCTGTAAAGTTGCTTTGCAATGATTTGTATTATAAAAAGTGCTATACAAATAAACTTAAATTGAAATTGAATTATATGGGGTTTTTTTACATTCTAAAAAAATTATTATACATTGTATTTTGTTATTTCATTAACTTTTTATATTTTTCTTTGCTATAGTTTACTTTTATAAATATTTCACTACTTTTATTTAATATGGTCTTAAAGGGTTAGTTCAGCCAAATATTAAAACTATGTCTGTCAGACACAGACGAGGACACAGAGGATTCAGTGATAAGGTAGTTTAATGTGAATCAGAGGTTTCAGACACAGGTGAATCTTGACACGTGGATAGAACGGTGACAACACAACTTCCCTTATGGTGAACGGTGATCCAGATGGTGCTCAGATGAAGACGATGGGGACAGGAAGACTGACGAGGATGAAGAGGGTTCAAGAGTTCAGGTAGGTTTAATAATGGCGTTCAGGCAAGTGAGGAGATCGGTGCAAGACCAGACGATGAGTGATGGTGACTGATGGCTTTATATGTGGTTCTGGTGATGATGCACAGGAGTTCAGAATTCGGGTGATTGGGGACGAGTGGGTGTGGCGTAAGTGTCCGATTCCGGGAGTGTAGAAGGTGTGGCTGTGACAGTACCCCCTCCTCCACGGGCGGCTCCTGACGGCTGGGATCTTGTGCGACGACGGGGTCTACCTCGGCCACGGGGAGCGGGGCGGTCTGGATGGTCTTGATGAAAGTCAGTGAGAAGGCTGGGGTCCAGGATGTCGTTACGATTAACCCAGCAACGCTCCTCCGGGCCGTAGTTTTCCCAGTCCACAAGGTACTCCAGTTGAGGACCCCGTCGTCGAGAGTCAAGGATAGCTCTCACCCGGAAGATGTCGTTGTCGTCTTCGATGGCCGGAGGAGGAGGTACGGCATCATCACCAGGTTCTGTGGATGGAGGAGACAAAGGTTCAGTGAAGGGTTTGAGGAGTGAGACATGGAATGAAGGTGAGATACGGTACTGTGCAGGGAGTTGGAGTCTACCTTCCCCTGGTCCATCTTCACGCCACATGGGTCGATGATGTAACCTAGGAACTGGACTGAGGGCGTATGGAACTCACATTTTTCGGATTTGAGGTAAAGGTGGTGTTCCCGGAGTTTTCGGAGTACGAGGATGACATGATGGATATGTTCTTGCTTGGATGTGGAGTAGATGAGGATGTCGTAGATGTAGACAATTACGAACTTGTTAAGGTAATCTCTGAAGACTTCATTCATGTAGTTTTGGAAGACGGATGGACTGTTGGATAACCCATACGGCATGACCCGGTATTCATAGTGCCCGGAAGGAGTGATGAAAGCGGTCTTCCATTCGTCCCCCTTCCGGATGCGGATTAGGTTGTAGGCGCTCCTCAAGTCCAGTTTCGTGAAGATCCTGGCTCCGCGTAGTTGTTCCAATGCCGCTGGGACCAGGGGAAGAGGATAACTGAATTTGACGGTTTGTGAATTGAGGTGGCGATAATCGATGCACGGCCTCAAGCCTCCGTCCTTCTTGGCCACGAAGAAGAAGCTGGAAGCGGCAGGGGAAGTAGATGGTCGGATGAACTCCTGAGCGAGGGCTTCCTGTATATACTCCTCCATGGCCTTCTGCTCCGGGATGGACAGGGGATAGATTCGTCCTTTAGGAAGGGTTGCTCCAGGCAGGAGGTCAATGGCGCAGTCCCATGGCCTATGAGGTGGTAGCTTCGTTGCCAACCGCTTACTGAACACATCCTGGAACGCCCGATATTCAGGAGGGATGATATGATCCATCTTCGTGTCGGGGCTCTCCACTGATGTGGACTGGACCGGTAGGGAAGACTTCCTTAAGGGGGGACTGACCTTGGGGATTTTAGCTGGAGGAGTGATGCAGGTATGATGGCAGGACATTCCCCATTTCAGGATCTCGCCAGTGGGCCAATGGATGTGAGGTTGGTGGAGGTTAAGCCAGGGGCGTCCCAGGATGATGTCTGCGGTGGATTCCTCCAGCACCATGAACGTGATGTCTTCTTCGTGCAGGAGTCCCAAGCGGAGGATGATTGTGGGGGAGAAATAGTGGACACGACCCTTGCCCAGCGGCTTTCCCTGTATGGTGGTTACTTTGAGTTCGACAGGGCTTCGGTGATGTTTGGCGTTGAGACGAGTTAAGGTTTGCCGGTTGATGAAGTTCCCCGCCGAACCGGAGTCGATGAGGGCTTGTACTGAAACAGAAGAGCAAAGGTGTCTTAGAGTAACCCAGGTCTTCGTTAGATGAGCAGTTTGAGGAGGTATATGGATGGAACTCACCGCTGGGCGTGGAGGTCGAACTGGACAGGATGGTAAGAGGTGTCCATCTCCCCCACAATAGAGACATAGCCCGGCGTTGATCCTCCGCTGACGTTCCGATGCGGACAGATGGTGAGAGTCCACTTGCATGGGTTCAGGTGCTGGAGGAGCGACAGATGGTATAGCGGGCGGAGGAAGTACAGCGGGAGTGAGCGGATGACAGGCAGTGAGTCTCTGGGCAACTCGAATGGATTTCTGAATGAGATTCTCTAGTCCTAGTGAGTCTTCGTACACAACTATCAAACGTTGCATCTTGTCATTCAATCCGTGGCGATATGCTGTAATTAAGGCAGTTTCATTCCAGCCGCTTATGTAAGCGAGAGTACGGAAGCGTATGGCATAATCACTCACAGATTCATCTCTCTGTTGGTGAATGGTAAATAATTGGTCATGGACAGACAATGCAGAAGTTTGATGGCCAAAGACGGATTTTAACTGGGAACAGAAGTTAGTGACGGATCCAAGGGCAGGTGAGTTCGAGTCCCAGAGAGATTGGTTGATCTCTTACCTGAGAGTAGGTTGATGATGAAGGCTACTCAACTGCGTTCGGAGGTGAATAAATGAGAGTTGGATTCCATATAGAGGGAACACTCGCTGGGACTCGCAGGGGCAACTGAAGAAGTGACCGGAGTTGTAGCGGTGTTTGAGTTGTTGACAGCCGGTGAAGAAGGGGGAGTTTGTTGCATCAGTGAGGACCGTACAGCGTGAACCAGTTGCGTGAAGGGATCCGCGGTGCGGTCCTCGCCCGTGTCCGAAGAGCTCTGCATGCGGTCTGGTCTTCTGTCAGACACAGACGAGGACACAGAGGATTCAGTGATAAGGTAGTATAATGTGAATCAGAGGTTTCAGACACAGGTGAATCTTGACACGTGGATAGAACGGTGACAACACAACTTCCCTTATGGTGAACGGTGATCCAGATGGTGCTCAGATGAAGACGATGGGGACAGGAAGACTGACGAGGATGAAGAGGGTTCAAGAGTTCAGGTAGGTTTAATAATGGCGTTCAGGCAAGTGAGGAGATCGGTGCAAGACCAGACGATGAGTGATGGTGACTGATGGCTTTATATGTGGTTCTGGTGATGATGCACAGGAGTTCAGAATTCGGGTGATTGGGGACGAGTGGGTGTGGCGCAAGTGTCCGATTCCGGGAGTGTAGAAGGTGTGGCTGTGACAATGTCATTATTAACTTACCTTAATTTCGAAAACCTCCGTTTATCTTCGGAACACAGTTTAAGATATTTTAGATTTAGTCCGAGAGCTCTCAGTCACTCCATTGAAGCTGTGTGTACGGTATACTGTCCATGTCCAGAAAGGTATAAGAAAAACATCATCAAAGTAGTCCATGTGACATCAGAGGGTCATTTAGAATTTTTTGAAGCATTGAAAATACATTTTGGTCCAAAAATAGCAAAAACTACTACTTTATTCACCATTGTCTTCTCTTCCGTGTCTGTTGTGAGAGAGAGTTCAAAACAAAGCAGTTTGTGATATCCGGTTCGCGAAAAATCATACGATGTAATCGGATCTTCTTGAACAAGTTCACCAAATCGAACTGAATCGTTTTAAAATGGTTTGCGTCTCCAATACTTATGAATCTACAAATTAATTAAATTAATTAAAACTTTTAGTTTTAATTAGAGTTCAAACAAACCAATATCCCGGAGTAATTCATGTACTCAAACAGTACACTGACTGAACTGCTGTGAAGAGAGAATTGAAGATGAACACAGTGCCGAGCCAGATAACGAACAACAGACTGACTTATTCTTGAGTCAAGAACCGTCACGCACGTCCAATTCGAGAACTGAGGAGCTGAGAAGCAGACCGACACACTGAACTGAACTGAAGTGATTCTTTTGGTGATTGATTCTGAACTGATTCTGTGTAATGACCGAAGGCTTGAATCAAGGGCAGTCATCGCCAATGATGCCATTATATCGAGTGCAAAAGAACCGGCGAACCGTTTTCTTCAACAGGTTTATTGAATCTAACTGTCGAGAGAAGTACTGGTGATCCGAAAACCGATGCAACCGGTTCTTGTCTCGTGAACGAGTCAGTCTATTGTTCGTTATCTGGCTCAGCTCGGTGTTCAATCTAAAATATTTTAAACTGTGTCCCAAAGATAAATGGAGGTCATACGGGTTTGGAACAACATGAGGGTAAGTTATTAATTACATAAATGTAATATTTGGCTGAACTAACCCTTTAAAGAGTGATTTAAATTTGTTTCGAAAAATAAAGTCCCTCAAAACATTAAAGGAGGTCTAAATGCAAATTCAAACCCAGAGTCTTGTTAGGACCCAGACACAGATCAGTCTAGAGCAGCTCTCAGCAAGAGACACAAGAGAGCCGAGATCTGAAGCTGTGATATGATTGACTGACTGAATACTGAGAGCTCATGATGAGCTCATGATGAGATGTCTTTGTTGGCATGTTTGTATGAGAGAAAGGGATCTGAGTATGTATTTTGCACCAATTTTAAGCAAAAGCTTAAAAAGTTTGACAGAATCTCCAAAAACATAATGGAATGCTTTCCGATTTAGTGTATGACTGATAACTAAATGTAACTAAAAGTAAAAAAAAAGAAGAAGAAGAAGAAGAAGAAGAAGAAGAAAAGAGTGAGAATCCCATGCATGATCCATGAATAAGGAGTCTGGACTTGTAGGAATCATGCTGCAAGTTGCTTTGGGTAAAAGTGTCTGTTAAATAAGAAATGCCCAGTGTTAGGATGCAGCTAAAGGAATCAGCCGTATATGACCCGATCGCTCAAGCCAAATGAGGAGGGTTTTGTTGAATATTTACTGGAAGCACATGGCGCGCGAGCAGCGGCCGCCCAATGAAACGCGGAGCAGGTGAAGACGCTCCGGATTGGTCGAGAACTCAGTGCACACATTCTGATCTGAGAGAAAGAAAGACTGCTGGACACCGGCGGATGAGAGGAGGAGAGCGGTCCAAAACAACTGTCTGGAAGGAAAGATACGAAGAAACATGGAGTCTAACAAGAAGCGAACGTTTCCTGACTTTTCTGGATCATGGAAAATTACAAGTTCCGACAATTTCGAGGAACTTTTAAAAGCTATCGGTGAGTTTTCAGATAATTAATGTCTAAGATATTATCTTCAGATATCTAAGATAATTAAAAACTTATGTGACCTTTGTATTATTATTGTTTTATTATTATTATTACAATTAATAAGTTATTTTGATATTTTGTGATGCTTAAAAATGTCTTGGCAGTGTAAATTCCTTTAAATTGTAAAAAATAATAATAATAATCTAATTAAAGGAACAAAAAGGAATTGTTTGCATAAGTAATTTAGTATACATATTTTGTATGATTACATCTTTACAAATAAATAAAATGCTATTTGTGTGTGTGTGTGTGTTCTGCAGGAATAAATGCCTTTCTACGCAAGATTGCAGTTGCAGCAGCTTCCAAACCAGCTGTTGAGATTACACAGCAGGGGGAACGTCTCTCCATTCAGACCTCCACGAGTGTACGCACCACTCATGTGTCCTTCACGGTGGGCAAGGCCTTCAACGAGACTACAGTGGATGGACGCCTATGCACAGTAATGTCACACTTATTCTCAGCACATCATATTTTTCTTATATCCTATTCATAAGATTCATACTATTAGAAAATATCAATGTATTAAATCTATTATTGTTTATATTTTCTAATAATAAAAATTATATGTTGAAGGGATAGGTCACCCAAAAATGAAAATTATGTCATCATTTACTCACCCTCATGTCGTTCCAAACCTGTATGAGTTGCTTTCTTATGTTGCACATAAAAGAAGATGTTTTGAAGATTGCTGGTAATAAAACAGTTGGTGGTTCCTATTGACTTATATGGTATTTTATTCCTACTATGGAAGTCAATGGGAACCACCAACTGTTTGATTACCAGCAATCTTCCAAACATCTCCTTTTATGTTCAACATAAGAAAGCAGCTCATCCGGTTTTGGAACGACATGAGGGTGAGTAAAAGGGAAGTCGTGGCCTAATGGTTAGAGAGTCGGACTCCCAATCGAAAGGTTGTGAGTTTGAGTCTCGGGCCGGCAGGAATTGTGGGTGGGGGGAGTGCACGTACAGTTCTCTCTCCACCTTCAATACCACGACTTAGGTGCCCTTGAGCAAGACATCGAACCCCCAACTACTCCCTGGGCGCCGCAGCATAAATGGCTGCCCACTGCTCTGTGTGTGTGTGTGCGTGCGTGCATGCGTGCGTCTGCTTAAAAGCAGAGCACAAATTCTGAGTATGGGTCACCATACTTGGCTGAATGTCATTTCACTTTCACTTAATTGATGACAGAATTTCCATTTTTGGGAGAACTATCTATTTAATTTCTTACTTTATTTCATGGGGAAGTTCACTTTTATCTATACACACAAACACAATGATGTATGTTTTCAACAAACTTTGAGACTCATTAAAGATATTTAAAATGTATATCTCTGCTTTCTTGGCCTTTTTTAACAATTTCTCATCAAGAGTTATCCAGAATGGGAGACAGACCGTAAAATCACTTGTGAGCAGATACTGCACTGTGGGGAGGGCCCTAAGACATCATGGACACGTGAACTGACCATTGATGGCAAGATGATTCTCGTAAGTGCACCACTTATTTTAAAAGTAATGCTAATATTTTTAATAAACTGAATTATTCCACTAGCATATGATATAGATTACTCACAGCCGCTTACTCTAATGAGCTTCTTAAAAGCTCAACACCTTACAATAATAGATTGTTATTCACTCCTAACCATTAGTGTTCACATTATTATAGAAGTCACACTGTTCCCATTTAGGCCACTTACAGTAAACAGGCTCCTCAATGTCAATGTTTTTTTTTTTTGTTCTTAATTGATATTTTGTAACTTTTAGTAATTCAGTCTTGCATGCTTGGAAAGGGCATTATTTGAATTCAGTGAACAAGATCTAACATCTTTTGTTATGTTTAGGCCTGTCGGATAAGGATCTTAAATTGTTCAAGCAGTTTGATGGTGGTTTCTTAACAGCTCTGATGTTTATCTTCCAGACCATGAGAGTCGGAGATGTCGTCTGCACCCGTGTGTATGAACGAGACTGAAGGATCTTTAGATTTCAGTTAATCTGGTTTATCATTGAGCAAGCCTATTCCTTCCACATTTGACATGTGCCAGAGAAGGAGAGATGTTTGAAGGCTCAGAGGTGGTACTTGTAGAAAGATGGTAGCGAGTTTGCATTGTTCTTTTGGGTGCATTAACTGAGAAATGTATTAATTATTGGTGCTTGTGGATTTTATGTTGCAGTTTCATGCCACAATGGCTTATCAATCCAAAATGTTTTAGGCAATAAACCTTTAATTTATAAACTCCCAAAAATCTCATTATTCACTGTTTTCCTCTTGCCTGGATATAGAAATGTATATGACACTGTCCTTGGTTTCACTTTTACACTTATTTTCTGACTCATTCCTTTTCTTCAGAGCGCTCATTGTATCTGTTGATTTCTGTCTGATCCAACAACACTATAAATGTAAATGTATGAGTGTACATCAGTTGTTGAATTATTTCCTGGCAAAGAGTAATGGGAGAATGAGGAAGGGGTATGGAAAGAGTGAGCAAATGTTAGAAATCTTGTGCTTTATTCTAAATCTAGAGCACAGTAAATGATGCAAAAAGCTGCTGATGAAAAGCAAAAATAAGTTAAAACTCTTTCTACCACTCTTTATTTCTTTCCTTTTTCTACAGACACACATTTATTTAACATTATTCAGAGACTGCTGTTCTTTCAGTCTGCTGCAGATTATTAATTTTACAGGTTCCAGACAGCAGAGCTCACAGTGGACTTATTCAAGATTGCACATCATTTCAGTCTGCATGCTGTGTTGTGTATGTTTTCTACAATACTCAATGGTCCTGTTAAAAGTTTTAAGCTCATACAACCCTTGATGTCTTAAAACAAAGTGTATATGTGCTGCAGAGTACTGAGGTTGCCGTTAAATTCTGGAAGAGGTTGAAATAAAATCCATAAACCCTGCTTAACATGACATCAGGCATTGACTGTAATTTTGTGCTTTTCCTAAAGCAAGAATCACTGCAAGAATGATTGCAACCACTTACAACCACCCAAAGCACCCTAAAACCCACCTGGCATTCCCAGAGCAGCCACCAAGGACACCCTAACAACCACTTAGCTATGTCATAGAAACCAGAAACCCCTTACCTATGCAAACCACCAAGCAACCACCCAGAACTCTGTAACAGCTATCTAGCAATCTAGCATTACTGTGCATGGGCGTCCATCCACTGTAGTCTCATTGAAGGACTCACCCACAGTGAAGGACACATGAGTGGTCCGCACACTAGTGGAGGTCTGAATGGAGAGACTTTCCTCCTGCTGTGTATTGCAATTGCAAAATTTCCTGTCCTTTCTTGTCTAACCATGTCCAGTCTGCACTGGAATGTTATAGAGTCTAAACAGGGGTCACACATTTCAATGCTTTGAAAGCAACTTGCAATGTCCTAGCAACTATACATAACCTCCTAACAACCATCTAGTAAAACTTCCAAAACTCCATAATGAATCCCCAAGCAAACACCTAGTACTGCCCTGGTAACCATACAGTTTTGTAGCTCTTTAATGTGACGTGACAGATCGCTGTAGTGCCTCAGTTCAAGAGATATGTGAACTGGTCGTATCTTACTCTTTACTAGTTATATAGTATGAAATAACCATGAATTAACATCTTTTCAACCATGGAAAGACATCAATACACACAATTTTTCAAGTACAAGTCCACCGACTTTAATCTACTCTCCTGTCTGGTTTGTTTTTCATAAAAAAATGGCAGATTGTCTGTAATGATTGGTCAGATCACCTTTCAGTTAAACTCCCAGCAAAGGGTCAATCCCTTACATCCATGCAGAACTCCCTAGTAAACACTTTAGCAATGCCCTAGCAACCACACCGAACACCCTCACAAGCACCTAGCAATACCCTAGTACTGTGGGGGGCAAGTTTTGCATAGCATTTTCTTCAGAAATTGCACATTTGCACTGAATTAACTTCCATTTGTTCCATCTGTCTGTCTAGGCTTCTTGACTCACTTTACAATTCCAAGTGAATGCCAAAATGCTTTGAGACACGGATTCACATCCACAGAAGTTCCTGGCATTTTCACTGCATACCTCGTTAACAGGATTAATATTATAAGCACTCTAGAACAAGGTCATCAGTTCTTCATCATGTATTTATCTCAGGCATTGTGCGGTTTAAGCCTATTGTGGTGGTTTGCATAAAATAAGGCCCAGACCCTGATTCATCCTCTTGTTTAATTTAAACCATAACGCTGAGAAACGGGCAAAACCTACTGAAGCTCCCTCCATCCCTGCTGGTTGCCTTGGCAATACACCAGTGTAGGGTTCATGTCAGCTCATTCCACAGGTGGTGATGTCATTGGGCCATGCATTGCTTGATTGGCTGAGGAATGTTGCGGGTTCCAAGGAAAGCAAAGGGAAGCATGGACACACCCACTTAGAGAAATGAAAAGAGGTTTTAAAAGATGGTTTAGGAAATTAATAGTGACAAATCTTTGTCACTTTAGCATAACCTTATTTTATCTTTATGAATGGTTAATTAAAGGTCCCATTCCTGTTTACCATCGCACTGTCATGCTCACCAGTTAATGTATATTGCATTTGAACTGGAAGCTTGCACACCAAGATCAGAGCAGAAAATAAATGCAATCCAGGAACCATGCTGTTTTAAAGTCATTTTGTGGAGTGCAGTTTCTTGGTTTCCATTCAGTATGAATACATTTTATCCACATCTGGTCAATACTGAAGTCAAAGTGCTGCATTGACTGTTTTTTTTGGAACACTTAACATACTAGCAGCAGAAACTTTATCATTTACCAAAGAAAGCAACGTGAATGTCTGCAGTCAAAGAGGTCGAGAGGTTTCATATCTAAGAAAATGAAATTGGTCTTACAACAGAATGAATGAGCAGGAACAAGGGTGATTGTGTGTGCACGTGGACCGGGGGAGAAGAGGTATATTTTGTGTTTTGAGGTATCATATGACTGACTTTCTCAAGTATAGGTCACTCCTGTCACCCATTTGAACTCACGACTTAATAACTGCAAGCCTTCAGCAACTCTTGCCCAATCGATATTTTACAGAGGAAAGTTACGCTGTTTGCCTCGCGTAACTTTCAAGGCAACAGTGACGCCCAGTGGTTGAAACGGGAACAGAAACAGCTTATGAATTAGCTTATGAATTTACATTGTACCGATTAACCGAGACGGACGGACAGAACATACAGATATTTTAGAAATGATAGGCCATGCTGTCGTTGAAATAATATTATACACTGAAATACAATTAATTTCATTTGTAAGGCGAAACATGCCCCACTACGTCACTCCTCACACATGCGCTGTTTCGCATAAATTCATCATGTGATATAATAGCGCTTTCTCATTGGCTCTTCCTCGTCATGTGACGTAACTATTTCCTTAAAGCGTCAGCGTCCGTGTTGCCATGTCCTCTAATTAATAAGCCATTTTGGGTGTTTTGTTCAGTGTAAGTAAAAGACTAGTTTATTTGTAGTTGTAATGTTAAGTATTAAAATTGTATTCCTGTAAATGGGAATTATTTCCAAAAATACATAATTCACCAGTTTACTCGTCCAAAATGGAAAAAGGACCGCTTCTTTTAATTGTTATTAATTTATATTATATTTAGTTATTTGTGCCGTATTTAAAAACTGGCAACTCCCGTGTCATGTGATACTAATATATTTCCTGTGCTCTAGCGCTACACAACAACGCCGTCAGACTTGATATTGAAACAAAATCGTGTTGCTCGTCGGATCGTACAAAGGAAGATAAATTATATTTAAAAAAATACTACAGAAGAAGACCACAGACCACTGGAGAATAGGGACTAGTTTTGCTATTGATTTGAAGCGGACACCTGACGTTTCGTTGTGATGTTGGCTGGTTAGCTATAGCTAGTGTTAACCAGGCTTGTGTGATTTGTTTGTTTTAAATTGATTTATTATAAGCTAGTATTTACTAAACTGGATTGACTTCTGCCTGTAACTGTCCGCTACACAACACTGTTCTGGTGTTTACATATTGCCAAGGTTGTCAAACCAGTACCAAAATGTCAAAATACACCACTTTTGCAGATGCAGCAGATGATCACAATCCATTTCAGGTAATATGACGTTAAAAATGTTGTAATATTTTAAACTGCTTATGGTGTTGTCTTTTGTGGCCTAATTTGAGTAGTTCTGGAGATGCTGTCATAAGACTTGACAGTCATCAAAGACCAGACCAGTCATATTAATTTACATTCATGTGTTCTTGTATGAATGATCCTTCCAGTCTTTGTCCTTGACATTCTGCTCTGAATTTGAGCTGCTAGTTATTGATGACTTGCTGCTGTTTGTATAGCTAAATTAAATAATCAATGAAATAATTAAATGAAATAATTCGAGGAAAATTATTATAATGAAACCGCATGTGTAAATAGATGTGTAAATAGTTTGGACACACCTTGTTATCGTTTATTGTTACAATTTTCCACAATTTAAAGTATTAAGTCATCAACAGTGTAAAACTGTATTATTATATAGTGTCTAATTAAGGCTAAAAATATAATTTTTTTTATCATGAAGTTAGTTTTTTTTTACAGAAAATGTAAAACAAAGTCACAAAGGTGTAGGAATTATATAGTGGCCAAATAAGACAAAGTGAAGCCTGTGCATAGGTGCAGTTTATATTTGTCTTTTAAATCTAAATTTAAGTATAAGGACTTTAGGTCAGAAGGTTGTTAAGATCACGAGCACATAAATTCACCCATGTGTGTCTTAATCTTTGAGTGGCACTCTATTATTTTATTTTATTGCTGGTTAGTTACTTGCAGTTTATCAGAAGACTTAAATGTCTTAATTGTGTTTTATGTCTTAAGGTTAGTCCCCCTATAGCAGATAACGAGATTGCCTCAGAAACAATGATATTAGAGCAAGATATGTTTACAGTGCCAGTTCTTAGGGCGACCTTTTGTGGTATCAGCCCAGATATTTAATTATTATCTCTCTACCACCTGCTATATATGAAGTGAAAAGTTTGTTTTCTTGTGTCTGCAGGATCCTTCAGTGACTCAGCACAGCAGCAACACTGGCTATGCCACGCTGGATCTCTACAACCCATTCGACAACAACACAACAGCCGTAAATATGTCCATCCTGACCATTGTCAATGTTGATTACGAAGCATTCAACTATTAATACATCAACTTGAGTTACCTCTGCTCTGCAAGAGAACATTATTATCAGATACTTTTGTCATTATGTCATGTTATTTATTTAAAGATGTCTGTTAATTTGTTGTATTATACCAGTCTTGCATCATTATGATGGCTTATTTTTGCTTAATTAGATTTTTATTTAAGATTATATTAATTGGTTTGCTTGTTGTTTTGGGTAATGAAGCCTCCACCTGCCTATGAAGCCACATCTCCTGCCGCACCTCCTGCCCAAACGCCTCCCAGCAGCACCACACCAACTGAGCCCAAGAACTATGGATCCTATGGAACAAAGGTGCTGTTTAGAACTAATTGAGCCATATTTGTTCGAGAGCGGTTATTGAGCAGTAAAGCCATTTTAACCTTTTAAAATTATTGCATGATGGTTTGTATAATTTGATCTTATTCATTACTTCATTCAGTATGTGGGCAGCTTTAGAATTTTTCACAAAATGAATAGCATGATTAAACTGATTTGCATGGATAATCTTGAGATTACTGACTGATGTTTATTATTTTGTTTATGGGAATAAACTTTATAAAAATAAAGTGATAAAAATAAACATGCACTACCATTCAAGTATTAATTACTGATACCTTTGGGATTTCTGAAAGGTCACATGACGGGAAGACTGGAGTGATGACTGCTGAAAATTCAACTTTGCTTTACAGGAATAAATTCCAATATTAATATATATTATATTTTCCACTAATTAATAAATAAAAAATTAATACTGCCGTGGAATAGTTAGCACACTAAACAACTGAATTTCAACTTTAATTTTGCTCCCTGCTGAGTTGCAAACAGTTGATCATGAATATATCTAATCTATTTAATGCTGTGCAAAAATGCTTCTTAATGTGGAAGTGACAAAAAACAGTTATGCATTTCATAAGTGTTAACTGCCTCTTTCGCTCTCTCTCTGTTGCAGTCTGCAGTGAATGCCACCACGGCAGATCTGTTGAGGAAGCAGGAGGAACTAGAAAGAAAAGCAAAAGAGCTGGAGAGAAGAGAGAGGGAGCTGAATGCACATGCACTTGGGTCTGGAGCCAGTGAGTGAAAGCTTGGGAAAAAATATCTTGATTTGTGTTTTAGCCATGGGAATTAAATGTAAACGAAACATCTTGTACAGTGATAGCTGATAGTGTTGTCTTCAGTTTTGACCTGACAATGATCAACAACATCCTAACATTATCTTAGCGGGTGTTTGATGTGGAACCACCATTCACATTTTCAGAAAATGTACTTATCTAGATGCATTATTGGAAGAGCTTTGATTACAAATATTTCAGTACTCCCAGCTCCATTTGCACATTCTATCACATTCAAATCCACTTTTGGAGAAACAATTTCACACAATTCTGCAGATTTTCAACACCGAAAACATGGGACATTGTTTTTTTTTAAGAATGAAATGCTTCAATTCAGTCAAGATCAGCAGAACATACAAAGCAGAACACATTTAAATAACAAAAAAAAATGTCTGCATGGAAGAGAGCAAAGTAGAGTAGTATTAGAAAATTATTTTATGTAAATAAGTGACATAAAACAAGTGCATTTTAAGAACTGAAGTGATTATTTAGATGCACTTCTAAAATTGTTGCTCAGGGACAAAGAAACAGCACGTCTAAAAAGATGACAGTGATGGATGGATGGTATTATCAAAGGAGTACGATTTAGACCTTGGCGGTAATGAACAAGACATTAATGGAGTGTGATTGATGAATGGGGATATGAAGCTCTTTCTGTCCTTCTCCCTCAGCTCGTCAGAATAATTGGCCCCCATTGCCCTCCTTCTGCCCAGTGGGACCGTGTTTCTATCAGGACATTAACGTGGAGATTAGTCAAAGTTTCCAGCGCACTGTCACCACCATGTACTACTACTGGATGTGTAAGTTTGCTCGGTTTAGTGCGTCTTTTGCGGCGTGTGGATGGGTCTGGTTTGTATCTGTCCTCCATCATTTTCAGTAAATACTTCAATTATGAATTTATCATGCATGCTTTCATTAGTTAAACAGAAATTGGTAGTCTTCTTTGTAGTGATTGACCAGTATACTGGCCAGACTGATTAATCAACTGTTATTTGCCCATTTGCAGCAGAAATTCTCAAAAGCCTCTTCAAAGGACAAGTTTAAAAAAACTGTTTTAGTAAATATTGGGTAAAATAGAAACGTGGTAGATCACCCAAAAGTTGTTGTATTAACACACTCGTAACTTTTCATTAATTCACCCTTATGTGAGTTTGTAAGATAACTTTGACTAGAACTTTAAAAATTACACTCAAAGTTTTTATACAAGTATAACCTTTAATGCTATATTGGCTTTCTAGTCTGGAGTTTTTCTTTATACTTCTCTTTCTCTCTCTTTTTACCCACTTCTCTCGTCTTTTTTTCCTTGTAGTCACAGCATGCACTTTGCTCTTTAATCTCATCTCCTGTTTGGCTATGTTCTGTGCGGACCCCATCAATGGAGTTGGTTTTGGTCTTGCCATACTCTGGTTTCTCCTCTTCACCCCCTGCTCCTTTGTTTGTTGGTACAGGCCTGTGTACAAAGCCTTTAGGTATGTGCCACTTTGGTCTCTCGTTGAGGGTGGGATGCTTTTGTCTTTTGTTCTTTTTTTCCTTTTTTCCTTTTTTTAGCTGTAGCAAACCCATTTCAGCAATACTCACATATTAAGTGCACCCAAATCCCACAAAATTTAAAATCTGATGAAAAGTGACTCTCCCTCAGACCATCTGAGATGTAGATGAGTTTGTTTGTTCGTCAGAACAGATTTGGAGAAATTTACCATTGTATTTAGCATCACTCGCTCACAAATGGATCCTCTGCAGTGAATGGGTGCCATCAGAATGTGAGTCCAAACAGCTGATAAAAAAACATCACAATAATCCACAAGTAACCCACACCACTCCAGTCAAGCAATTAATACCAGGATCCATTGGTGATCAAGTGATGCAAAATTTCTCCAAATATGTTAGAGAAACAAACTCAATTGCATCTTGGGTGGCCTGAGAGTGAGAACATTTTTTAAACAAAATTGTATGTTTGCGTGAACTATTAATTTAAAGGCATTAAGTGACATTATCTCTGCTAATAACTGAATAAACTCAGAACTTGGTATTAAACTTTGGGATAAGTCTTGTTCTGTAGATTTGAATAATTCTTGAAATTATGCAGATTTCAGACAATTTTCGTCTGCTCTATGACTAAATGATTGGGAAATAAACATGAAAATGTATAATAGTTTGTTATACCATTATGATAAAATTTTCATTTCTCAACAGGAGTGACAGTTCCTTCAACTTCTTTGCATTTTTCTTTGTCTTCTTCGCTCAACTGGTGCTTTATGTTATCATGACTATTGGTATCCCTGGCTGGGGCTTCAGGTGAGCATGACAAAACATTTGTGCAGATTTGGTTATCAACCTCTTGATTGTCTTTAATTGTCATTTCATTCTTACTAATTTGTCCACTTGCTTGTAACTCTGTACATTTCTCTCTTTCTCTTCCATTTGTGTCTCAGTGGGTGGATCGTGAGTTTAGCCGCTCTAAGCAAGAGCAAGGCGGTGGGTGTGATCATGATGCTAAATGCTGCGCTCTTCACCGCTCAGGCAGCCTTGGGAGTGATGTTACTCAAGAGGGTAAATCACATCACAAATAACAGCATCCATTGACAGTCAAATCAGGGATATAATCTTAAGTATAAATTGAAACCATACAAAATGTTTATCTTAATAATGTAATTGTTGGATATAGTGATTTGTGGGGCTGTGGGTCATGACATTCATCATGCTCTTTAGTACTTTTTATTCTGAAATAATGCAATTTTATATATATATGTATTATTATTATTATTCTTTTTTTCTTTTTCTTTTTTTAAATAAATACAGCCCTGGAGAGAATAAGAGACTTAACAACTCCATTCCCAAACTTTTGAACAATAACATATTAGAATTTTGATTCATTGTATTGATCTGATGAATGATGATTTTTTTAATTTTTTTGCGTCTTTTCCCATCAGGTTCATTCTATGTACAGGCAGACTGGAGCGAGCTTTGAGAAGGCCCAGGCTGAGTTTGCTACTGGTGTGCTTTCCAATCAGGCAGTGCGCCAGGCTGCCACCAATGCCACCGTTTCAGCCGCACAGGGCGCCTTCACTGCACCCCGGTAGAGAGACATGAATGACAGAAAAAAAAAAGTGTTGAGGAACGTATTTGCTTACACAGCTTAAAGACAAAGTGACTTCTTCTAGCATTCCTAGACATGGCCAAGTTGGAAACCAACACACTTACCCTAGAACCATCTTGTATGCATGTCAAGATGTAGTAAAACACCATTGGATTTCTCTTTGTATTTTTTGGTCTTGCTGAGCATTAGGCTATTAGTTCGGACATGCAAAAAGGATCTAGGTGTTGGTTGATTTCAAGTTATGGGTTATATATGCTGTCTGTGAGGATCTATGATCAACTAATACAATGGTCTTTCTGTTTATCATGCTAGAAAAAGTCACTGTATTTCGTTAAGACCGTAAAAATACCTAATACCACAGGTTTTGGCTTACAATTCTTGTCTCTCTTCAAGAGACAAGCTTTGCAGATTCAACAAAGACGTGTCACATTCTGCCTTTGGTTCTCCCTGGACTTCCTTCTTTGTGTGTAAATAGCAGTACGTGGCAAGGAAAGGGATCATTTCATTGCTCTAGAATTGAGGTTACTACTTAGAACCTGTGAAGTTTAATTCTTAAGCAAAAGAGAAATCCCATATCATGTTTTAGAGATTCATCACTAGGGTTATTAGTCTGTTAGTGTTATTTATGAAAAAGCATGTTTTGACGCAGCTTAAACTACTGTATGTACCTCTTTGCAGTTATACACGACTAATGTTTTATTTTCATGAGTTGAGGAAGGTGATTTGTGCTTTGGAATACATAATCATCCTTCATACCTTGATATAAAACTCACAATTTCTTATCCAAATGAACAAAACTAAAACAGGATTGGTGCAGTTATCATTGGTCAACCTATTTGTGTTGCTTTTGTGATTGTAACTTTTTTTCGTCATTTCAATCTAACGTTTTGTCTTAACACTATAGTATTAACCTAAATGAAGCTATTTGTTGTTTTAACGTTATTGTATTGCTGCTGTATGTTCTAGTAACTGTTTCTGCTATTTGTTTTATTAAAGGTCGTGAATATGCATCTTATACTTTGCCTTTTGCACTCACTATATATTAAACCAATAAAGGTTTAGTATAGCCTATACTATATGTTTAATATTTTATTTATTTTTCTATATATATTGTTATTTTGTTGTTGTTGTTATACGATTACCTTAAACGTCGTTTGTTTTAAAATCTTAATGAATAGTAAGCCTTTCATATGAAACAGTAGAGAACATTTTGCTCGGTATTTCTTCAAGACATGTATGAAAATACTTCAATGTTTCTCAAGAAAGTATTCTAAATAGTACGACGTTTTAAACGTTCGAAATGACGCGTCTCCTTGACAACCGACGCTCCTTTCCAAATGTGCAACGTCATAGTTGAGTGAGTGAAGATGGCGGAGGCCGCTGCTGCTACTGCTGCTCCTCGACACCGGTTCTTCTGTCACTGCTGCAGAGGTGAAATCGACCCCAAGCTGCCTGTAAGTACACAGAAACACTTCATTAACAAGCGTTTGTGCGTTTTGCGTGCTTACCCTGTGATACGCTTCAACGCACCTCAAGTGTTCCTTCTTACGCTATAACTTAACAGTAGAAGTACTAACTTACAGAACTGCATTTATTTCTTATAACGTTAGATGTAGTGTTTGTTTGAGTTGACGCGCATTGGTACAGAAATATGGGGATGTGGTTCACGAAACTAAACATTATAAGGAGTGTGCGACAAATGTCATCATGGTTGCGAGGAATTAAGTAACCAAGTTTGGGAGTTACACTGATGCCAAATTTAGCACAGCCAGCCTCGACAGTCTGCAACCCTGGTCAAGTAGAAACACAAGCATGCGTGCATTGATTGACAGGTGTGTAGGTCCTGGACAGGTTGTCTGACACAGAGGCGCATGTATTATAATAACAAACAAATATATATATGAATTGAATCCTCCAAACTAAAATACCAATACCATGTTTTTTGTAATTTCTATTTGGTAAACATGTAAGTCACATGGAATACGGGCACTCAAGGGTTAAACTTTATTCTCAGGACAAAGATATTTTTAGATAAATGTCAGGTTGGTGCAAGTTGTCACGTGTTTTAAAGCAGCATGGTATTATGTGTTTTTTTGTGTGTGTGTGTGTTGTCACACAAATTTTACATGTTAAATGATTTTATTTTTAATGGACAATAACAATGGAAAGGCAGTCAAGATAGTAAAATAAATATACAAACCTTCAGAATTACTCACTGCAGTTAAACTAGTGACAACTGTGAAAACTATCCCTGGTATATTATTTATATATAATCTTACATGAAATTTTTACTGCTATTTTTTGCAACCTATATAACTTTACAGATAAACATGTTTTACTTATGATGTCCTTAATAGTGTGCATGTGTTTGAACAGGAATATGTTTGTCCCAGATGTGACTCTGGTTTTATTGAAGAGGTGTCAGAGAACTCAAGGTGAGTTTTGCTTTTATGTCAGTAACTAATGAGATTGTAATATTTTTCTTTACTGTAATTCCATAGATCTCTGGTTACTCAACTTTTTTGTCATTTACATTGAGTAAAACAATGCTTCATTAGTTTTCTTCAGAGTCGTGATGGTGCTGGTGCTGGTGCTGGTGCTGGGGCTGCCGCTGTAGGCGATGATGACATGGCCTCACAGTTTGCAGAGGTATAATACTTTTAATATAATACCTACTGTCTTCCAATAACTGATTATTTGAGCATCATATATCATTAACTATAACTAAGACTATTTTTAAAAAATTGGAAATTAAATGAAAATATAACTATTGGATGAAAAACAAACTAAACAAAAATAGAAATATTGCCTTGCCAAAGTAATATAAAGTGGAAATTAATAAAAAAGCAAAAAACTATGACTAAAATTAAAAAAAATATTTAATAAAGGTAAATTCATAAAAATTGCAAAAGCACATAACAGAATTACTGAAAAAAATAAGTAAAAATTAAAATAAAATATAATTCGAAATATTAATAAAAACTTGTTATTAATAAAAATAAGAATAATTACAAAATTAAAGATCATTGGATTTTTTTTCTTTAAATCAAATGTAAATTCATGTCCCAGTCACATTTTCTAGGTTAAATAAACATTACCTACAATATCAGAAAGAGAGAGAGAGAAAATTCTATTCTTTAAAAAAATTTTTTTAAGTGTTATCAATGTTCTATTTATTAAAGCCAAGTATGAATCTCATGAAGTTAGTGTTTTTAAAGGGTTAGTTCACCCAAAAATGAAAATTAGCCCATAAATAACTCACCCTCAAGTCATCTTCGGTGTACATGGCTTTCTTCTTTTAGACGAGTCCAGTCGGAGTTATATAAAAAAATTGTCTTTGATCTTTCAAGTTGTTTCATGGCACTCGGTGGGTGTTGCAGTGCTTCAGTCTAAAAGAAGTTAAATAAAAATCGCCCCCATCCATAATAAAAAGTGTCTCACACAGCCCCAGGGGGTGAACAAAGGTCTCCTGTAGCGATTTGATGCGTTTTTGTAAAAAAAAAAAAAATCCTCCGACATTCTTCTTTACAAATCCTCATTTTGTATTTCTAATTCGTGACCATTGTTTGGTTTTGATCTTTCCCCTGCGCTTCCGCGTGTCAATTCTGAGCGGCGCATGCACAGAGCTGACCTCATACGTCATTCCCCTGGAACTGCTTCTTTTTACTACTGTTGGGGCTAGATTAAAGTGATTATTACGTTTTAAATATGGTTATTTTTCTTAGAAAAATGTATCGATTCGCTACAGGAGGACTTTGTTCATCTCCTGGAGCCATGTGAGATGCTTTTTATTTCACTTCTTTTGGACTGAATCACTGCAACATCCACTGAGTGCCATGAAACAGCTTGAACGATCAAAAGGCATTTTTAATATAACTCCAACTGGATTTGTCTGAAAGAAAAAAGTCATATACACATAGGATGACTTGAGGATGAGTAATTTATGGGCTAATTTTCATTTCTGGGTGAACTAACCCTTTAAGCGGGGGTCAGTCATGGTTTTGTTTCTCTATGAGCCTTTTGTATTTTCCTTCGCCATTAGCTGTGGCAGCTGCTTTTCATGGAACATTCAGCCCTCCTCTCTGACCCCACCGTCACAGACGCGCTCCGCAGCCGCTCAGGGGTTGAAGCAGCAGTTGGTGATCCTGCCCCTGGGACAGCGGGACCCGTAGCGTCTGTGGAGACTTTGTCAGACTGCACAGAGCCTGTGCTTCCCCCTCAACAAAACAGCCAGCAGCGTAACTCTAGACTGGATCAGGGACAGGCTGTGGAGGGGTGTGTAATGCCACTTGTTACAGCTGCTGTCTACTAGGAGTTCTAAAAGATGGAATATGTGTCGATCAATATTTAAAGTTTTAAGTTCAGTATTAACATGGTATATTTATATATATATATATATGTAAAATAGAATGTATGAGAAATGACATACTATACTCTTTGTTTCTTTAAGGATGGTCCAGCAGTTCCTGTCTGGTCTGTTTTCCAATTCTGACAGTGCAGGTTCCCAAACCTCCTCATGGTATGTTTTGTGGTTGACCATGATTTTGTGAAGTATAAAGTATAAAGGTTTCTGAGACAACACTCAATCCGTCAAACGGATTTAGAGTTTGGCTGAGCTTATACAGTATTTGTATCAACCCATCACCTCTGCTGTTTGACAGGAATCTTGTTCCTGGACCAACAAAAGATATTCAGTGTCCTGCAAATGTACTTATTTGTATATGACATTATCTACAGATCCATCCAGTGATTTATCAATAACCTATTCCTCAGGTCTAGCATGCTGCACTCTAACCCTGGAGATTATGCTTGGGGACAAGGAGGTTTAGATGCGGTCATCACACAGGTGAGTCACACTGTCATCTGATGATATGACTCAAGTCATCAAGCATTTTGCCTCTTGGGACTTAAATTTGTCCCCGGGCTGGAGTCAAGCACATTCTTGATTTTTCTTGTGAAAACTAAACCATTAGAAATATCCTGCTCATCAGCTGTTGCAGATTTAGTTTTTTCTTCCAGTTGCTTGGTCAGTCTGAAAACACCGGCCCCCCTCCTGCCGGGAAGGAGATGATCTCATCTCTCCCCATCGTTAGCATCTCCACAGAACAAGCTGGTAAATTCCCATAATCCTCTGAGTCACCATGCACACTTTATTTGAAGTGCTATAAATGAAAACAGGGCTGGTCACACATATCTGGTCACCTCCAGAAAGCTTTTTTTTTGCTTTTCCTGACAAATATTGTACTGAATATGATAAATTCAAGAGGGTGAACTGGAAACATGATGAATATGTATAATTCTGAGAGCAGAGCATTGTATATACGCCATATTTATACCAAACGTTTCCAAAGACTCACATTCTTCCCCTCATGTTATTGCTGAGCTGCAGATCTGCTTGTTCACTGAGCTGAAAGTTTTTCACTCAAAAACAAAAAACATTTACCGCACTAATGTTGTTCCAAACCTGTATGGCTTTAATTGTTCTGTGGCACATAAATGAATAAAACCTAAAGAATGTTGGTAAGCAAACGGTTTCAGTTTCCAATGACTTCCATTATACGAAAATACAATAGAAGCCAATGGGAGCCAAAATATCTTCTTTTGTGTTCAGCAGAAGAAAGAAAGTCTTTTGAGTTTGCATCGACATGAGATTGAGTAAATGATGACAGAATTAACATTTTCGGATGAACTATCCCTTTGACTTTCAACTTTCCATTTCACAGTAGATAGCACTTGACAGTGTATCTCTCCATGTATTCTTCTACATCTCTCTAACAGCATGCCGGCTGGAATGCCCTGTGTGTAGAGAGGAGTACACTGAAGGGGAATCTGTCCGACAGCTGCCCTGTCTGCACTACTTTCACAGCAACTGTATCGTGCCCTGGCTACAACTGGTATCTGTCTCATAAAATGACCTTAGTGCTGGATCATTTGTCATCAAACCAATGTTTGTTAACAAAAATAAAACCCTCGGGAATTTCCAGTGGGTTTTTAAAATGTCAGTTTTAAATGTCGATTTATGAGCACACCAAACTTTGTGGTTAACATTACTTGAGCAGAAGTCATACCGCAAACATTAACTTTTGAGGTGGCAGGTTTGAAATGTGCTGAGATGTACATGATATTTGAAAATGATATGTCATGTACAACTAAATTATGTGCTAAAAAAAAAACCTACACTAGTATTCGGAAGTCTTGAGGTTGGTAAGATTTTTTGAAAAGTCTCTTGAACTCACCAAGGCTGCATCAGTAAAAACACTCATACTGTGAAATATTATTACAATAAAAAAATAACTGTTTTCTTCAATGTTTTAAAATTTAATTTATTCCTGCTATAGCAAAGCTGAATTTTGAATAACTCCGGTCTTCATTGGCTTCTGAAGGATCATGTGACATTTCTAATATACTGATTTGGTGCTCAAGAAACATTTCTTATGAATATTAATGTTAAAAACATAATTGTGCTGCTTAATATTTAAGTTTTTTAGATTCTGTGTTGAATAGAGAGTTTAAAAGAACAGCTTTTATTTAAAAAAAAATTTTTTGGTAACATTATAAATGTTTTTACCACCATTTTTTATCAACTTAAATGCTAAGTCATTGCTAAATAAGTGTTAATTTCTTTAAAAAACAAAAAGACAATTACTGTTCTGTCCTCATTTTGTGCTGTTTTTTTTTTTTTTTTTGTTAATAGCACGACACCTGCCCTGTCTGCCGGAAAAGTCTGGATGGTGAAGACTGGAGTTTCCAGCAACAGACTGGACCTTCAGGGGCAATTCCATCACCGATGAACGTAGAGGAACGTAGCACCTCTGAGACTCTTTAGCCTCCTTTTAATACCTCACAATGAAGTGAGCGCACAGTTCACTTTCCTTTACCTGTCAACAGATGACATCTGCACTGCACATGCTTTCACTCTTTTGAAGGCACCATAGAAACGCAAAGATTTAGATACCTGCTCAAGTTTTGCACTGTAAAACGTTTCATCTGTTGTTCTGTACGTGTTTTGGGTTGATAGTTTGACATTGCTATGTGTTGCTATTTTGAAGATTTGTGGGTTTTTGTGGATGGATAGAAAAATAATCGTATTTATTGTATTCACAAGTTTTGAAGATGTTTTAGAACTATCCTTGATGATCCTCTTGGTGCATTTGTCTTTATTCTCAGGGTTCCTTGACTGCTCCAAATTTTGATATGGATTGTGAGACAGTCCCACTTATAAGAGGTCACTTCAGAATATGGCCTTTGAACATTTTAAGTGTCATTTGGAATTTTATACCACACTGGTAAAGGTAAAATGTTTACAAGAGAGAAATAAAAACAATTTTACAATAAATAACTAGAAAAACTTAACTTTACATATAAGCTAACCTTCTACATATTGCACTCTCACATTAATAAAAGACTATTTTTGTTTTTCTGGCATCAGAGTGTATGAACTATTTAGGGTTTTTTAACTTTTGATGTTAATATCTAGAATGCAGGGTGGTTGATGGCAATATAATGCTGATATATTTTAACTAATTCAACCTAAAGAAGAAAAACGAGACAAAACTGTAATCTAGAATCTAGATAAACTTTTGACATAAAATTTAATAATTTAAAAATTGCCAAATATGGCTTGTGGGCTTAAAGAAGTTACATTATGATTAATTAACAATTCATACATTTTTTTTCTTTTTTTTTTTTTACTTTTTAGAAATAAATTAATACTTTTATTCAGCAAGGTTGCATTAAATTGATCAAAAGTGACAGTAAATAAATTTGTGATGTTACAAAAGATTTATATTTCAAATAAATGCTGTTCTTTGGAACTTTTTATGTGTGTTCATTAAAGAATCCTGAAGAAACTAATCATTTTATTAAATGATTATGAAACTAATCATTTTATTTTCCCTAAAATAAAAAGCAACACAACCATTTTTTTTTTCTTTTTAACATTTCTATTCATAAGAAATGTTTCTTTGGCACAAAATCAGCATATTAGAATGATTTTCTAAGGATCATGTGATACCGAAGAATGGAGTAATGATGCTGAAAATTCAGCTTTGCAATCACAATAATAAATAACTTTTTTATTTTCTGTATTTTTCAGTGTACATTGTACAAGTTATAATGTGAAATTGGCGTATTGTGAGACAAATTTGCATTTACAAATGGATAAAAATCACATATTGACAATTGTCATTACATTAGACTATTTTGTATGATAAGGATGCTTATGAATCCCCAGTTTCCTAATTTGTATCATTAATGTGGGACACATCACCATCTCATGGGTTAGTCAGATTATTTATCATCTCATTTGCATTGTAAAAACCTAAAGAATTAGTTATGAAACAGTTTCACTATATAAACCATGAAGTTTTAATTTCTGTTTCATCAAGGTAGTGGTTTCTGCATTACTGGAAGTAAATGAGTCATGTTTCTATTAATGTTTTTTTTTTATGAAGCAATACCCCCACAATGATAATTTCTTGTTATATTAAGACACTATGGACTTGTGTAAATGCAAGATTTAATAGCCACCTAGATCAATGTAAAAATAATAATAATAATAATAACGATATGGATATTGCACAATGGTGTATTTCACAATCCGACCTCCTACAAAGCTTGATCCAAACGTTCAGTGGGATTTTATGTGGACAAAATAAAAGGTGAAATAAAATGGAGGTTTAAAGGAAAACACAACGCCTTTTGCAGGAGTTAAAATTAGTTGGTTGTGTGACTTGAATTTGTCAACTAGAAAGATCCGTTCAGTAGCACTTTTTTGCAGTTTAAACATTTATGCCAGTAGGTGGCGTCAAGTGTTGAGTGTATGTTTGTGAATCACTGACTCCTACTCAACGATTTGTAAAAAAAAAAAAAAAAAACAGTCTTACTATTATTTATTAAATATCTAGTTCATACTTTTGTTTATTATATGTACGCGCTGATGTTGTCTGCCACCTTAATGCTTCGAAATCAGAATAGCTACACTCAAATTTAAAGGGATACTCCACCCTGAAATGAAAATGTTGTCATTAATCACTTACTTTCATGTCATTCCAAACCCATAAACAAAATTTAAGATATTTGCGATGAAAACCGGGAGGCTTTGTGACTGTCCCATTGACTGCCAAGTAAATTGCACTGTCAAGGTCAGACATTATCAGAATAGTCCATCTGCCATCAATGGTTCAATCTGATTTTTATGTAGCGATGAGAATACTTTTTGTAAGCAAAGAAAATAAAAATAATGACTTTATTCAACAAGTCATCTCCTCGATGTCTCTACGCATCACCGTAGCACCATTTTGGAGAACATCCGCTAAACGCAAGCAGTGTACGCTCTTACAGTGTCAGCTGTGCTGCAACTCTAGGCTTGCGGAGTTGTAGAAAGAGCAGACTACCCTTTCGCCACCATCAGTAACTGTAGATTTTTAATTGGGATAAGCTGTTTCCATTCAAAGTTGCCTATTTTTCTTATGCACAAAATTTGAGTATTGCATAATATTTGCATATTAAGCACTGTTTCCATCTAAACATGTCAAATAAAATCACTCTTCACTCAAAATCAAGTCACTTCTTGATAAGCTGGCACTAAATATCACCAAGAAAATTAGGATAAGCCTCCGGATATAATAATTTTCCTATATAATAACTTGCAGCTCATAGCGAACAGCTGTTTGGGAAAGCAGTCATGTAAGGCAGTTCTGGGAGACAATTACATAGAAATATTTTGGTGACAGACTTTTCTCTGGAATTTAAGCACGATCATAAAATTTCAGATGCTGTGCATTGGTCCACTGGTTAGTCAGGTTCTGTCATCCCATAGCTCAGTCACATGACTTTTTATGAGCATGGAGGATTTTATTTTGTAAATGTGTTTCCATCGTTGTTTACGCAAATTTTTTATTAATGGATAAACTGCTTACCCAACACAATTGTGCACATATGTTTTTTATGCGCAATTTCAGAATTTTTGCACATCTTGGTGTTCCCATCCAGTTTTTTATGCGATATTCCAAAATGTGCATAAAAAAAGGGGGATGAAAAATAGCTATTGATAGGGACAACAGACAACAGACCAGCGGTAACAGGAACCAACTGGCAACATGATGGCAGAATAATTAAGAAATGTATAAAAAATTTATGTGTAAAAAGTATGAGGTGTGATTTGTGAACTTTTTGCTAATTGCTAGAGGAGAACTAATATGATCACCAGCTGTCTGGCCAAAATCTCTGGCCAAAGCGTCTGGATAATAATGTATGTCTGAATAATGTAGGCCAACGTGTGAATAAGAAAAGCACATTGATAATATTTTGGCTTTATCCTATTTTTCCCCAAGGAAGGCTTTAAGGTGTTAATGAAGGAAACATTTACATCCGTCTCCCTACGACTGTGATCATAAAGGCCTCAGTAGATATCATAACACACAAACACTAGGCTACTAGCCTATGAACTACAGCCTTATTTAAATAGGTAACATTTGACGAATACATCACATTTTATTTGAACACAAGACATATTATATGTTATCCCACAAAGCATGATCAAAATTCACCAATATAGATTAAGTATTTAATTTTGATGGTACCGGCACATGTTGGGATAGAGGGAGAAAAGAAAGCTGATCAAACAGCCAAGAAGGCATTAAAACAAACCGATGTAGACATAAACATATCAATTAGTAAAGCCAAAATGAAAGGAATAATCAGAAGGCCTATGATTAGGAAATGGCAAAAGATCCGGGATAGACACATAAAGGGTTGGCATCTATACAACATTCAAAAACAAGATGGAAATGGAAAAAAAAAAATTTAATTAGGAAGGAGGACACAATAATATCTAGACTCTGTATTGGTCACACAGCTCATAAGCAATCATTATTTATTATTGGTAAACATGAATCAGGTAATTTCAATAATTGAGGTATACCAGTGACTGTGGATCATATATCCTATTATATTGTGAAGCATATGAAAGTGAAAGAATGTGATTAATAGAAGAATTAATTTTGTTGAATATTAAAGCAGTTTCTAGATCTTCTGACAAAAAAAACTTTCTCTGCCTCTCTAGGCAGTTGTCTCTCAGTTCTGCAAAAATACATGCAAAAAACAGGCTACAAATAAATTAGACAATCAGAAGTTTGTGCTACAGTTTACTGGACACAGAATAGTTACATTTCCCTTATTTGAAGTACTGCTTACTGTATACTGTATGTGTAAGCAGTATAAACAGTTAATAGTTCCTTCAGCTCTCTCTCCAGTGCTAGGATGCATTTTTAAAGTAGTCACCTGTGATCCTGTTTATACTATCCCGAGATTGTGACTGGTGTGTCATCAGTTTTTCTACTGAATGCTTACTGATGGATAAATGTGTGCTATTTGAGTTCACACGGTTACACATGAGTTATTCATATTATGTGTTTGTGTTTTATGAATGAAAACATGGGAAATTACATTTTTGTGTTTACTCATAGGTCATTACTTACATTATGAATTAATCTTTAATGCAGTATAATTTTACTCGTCATATATTCGTCAACATTCTGAGGTGCTACAAAAAAGATCAGAAGAAAATACATGATGCTACATGTTACAACATACTGTTTTTCTTTATTTTTGCTCAAAACAAAACAAACAAAACCATTTATAGCACTTTATACATTTCACAAAATCACACATAGAAGTGACAAAAGTTATTGCAGATGAAACGCCGCATGTGTCATGTATCACAATGAAAGTGTTGCGCTTCTTATCTCACGTTATTGGTCACTGCTTCTGTAGGACGATCAACATGACTGGCTGATTCGTAAGCAAAGTAGATGCGCAAATTGTATTTTTTTTTTAAAGAGAAATATATTTCAATACAAAAGAACAAAACACAAAAAAATTACATTGTCGTAAAAACCGTTCTATAATACAAGATGCCTTCAAAACTTTTTTATTAGAGGAGACTTTCTGAAGTTATGACAATAATAAATGTAGATCAGAAGCTAATATTTGCTGCTGGGTTGAAATTTAAGGTATCTAGCTTTGTGGATGTGCTATTTACCCATCAAATAAAGTTTAAAGGTACAGGTTGTAGGACCTGCCACTAGAGGGTGCACTACCAAAACAATAACAATCGCGTGGTTTTGACTGAAGCTAAGGAGGAGCGTGGAATGATGGGATTTGTTGTCTTCTACCTAACCGCTGACGGCCATCAATCAGACGGTTTGATAAATCATGTATTTAACGCGAGTTCAACCATTTGAGTGAGTAGATTTCATTCAAAATCAATGCAAAGATGCAATCAGACTTCCGCATTTGTCCACGACACTGTTGTCATGTGGTTTCTACATCAGTAAAGGCGGTAACAAAGGGTAACAAACGTCATTGACAGGCAACTGCACTGCTCTGTGTCACTGTTTAGAATGGGAATTTTTCATGATTTTACAAGTAGTTGAAAACATTAGAGATATTGGTTAGTGATAATATAATGATATAACACCTAGCCTAGTGGTTTTGGGATATGTTACTGCAAATATCTTACAAATCGTACCTTTAAGGACATCATCCAAAAGTGTGGGGTAAATACTATTAAAAAGAAAAAAAAACTGGGTTATTATTAAACTGATGCAAATGCGGACAGTAAAAAGACGGTTAAAAATGTTAAAAAAAAATATTATTATTTCAGATATATTGCCAGTTTTTTTATTCCTTTCTATTCTTAAAAAGTTATCCTGAAGAAATGTTTTCATGGTTTTCACAAAATTGTTAAGCAGTAAACCATTTTTACTTGATATTAAAAAACACTGATAATGCAAACCCTTTATTAATAATCGAGCAAACAATAATACAAACTATAATCAGATAAAATCTGCCACCCACCCTGTGTGTAAATTCTACCTTTCCCATCACAGGAATATATTGTAATAGGTCACAATATTGTAAGTTTAAGACATAATCCAAGTCCTAATAGTCACTTTTGGATAGTAGTGCATCACTAAGGAATTGCTTCCTAAAAAATATGAAAGTAGCAAAAAAATTTTATTAATGTTGCAAAACTCTACAAGATTGTTTTTGAAATATCAGAATGGAAAAGAACCTTACTAATTGAAATATTATATAGCTGATGGAACACAAGAAATAGGGGAGCTGGTATCTGAACATAATTATTTATAATAATAACAGAAATAGAATAAATGTGAAATAGATTCTTCTTCCTCTTAGCAAAAAGAGCAGGGTGGAGAAATACACGGTTAAATTTAATTAGATACTTATTACAAGAGTAATAATGATGAATGATTTTAAAATGTATTTCATGCACAAATCACACCTCATTCAAATCCAGCGCGAAACTCGACGTACGGCGTACCCTCCTCTCACGTAAAATAACGCAACTGTCTCTTTCGGTAGGTAATCAGTGGCACTTTCCACACTTTATACTATCCACATTTCACACCCTCCCTTCTACCCGTCCCCCTCCTTTCCTCTACTCTCCTCCTCCCGCTCTGACTGTGAGAATGCCCGTGCTGTACTGACAGAAACGATACGGGCTTAGCAGACATGGAGGCCCGATTAACGAGAGAGGCCCATTCCGACGCGTCTGAGCTCGACTAACGCGGATCCGGATAGGGATTCGGGCGACACATCGGATTATCACGGGTAACAAGCACCGCACAAAAGAGGAGGAAGAGGGCAAAGAATTTGAAGGAGAGATCCATTTCGGGTCCTCTGTTGATTCAACGCAGCAGCCGCCATTTTGTTGTCAGTGTTTTAATAACCCGTGCAGGGCTCATCCCGAAGAGCGAGATATTTTTATATTACGCTCCATTCTAGGATGTTTTTACACTATTGCTGGATTTTTATTGACGACCCGAGCGAGAAGGAACACTCTACTAATGTGCTCCGCTCCAACAAGCGGCTGCTTCGTTTACATTAACGTACTAACGTTAGTCGTGTGAACGTATCGCGGGGATAGTTAGCCAGTCCAGCAAATGTGCCTGAAATGACAGATCATTAGATTGCGGTTTAGTGGTATGATCTACGTGGTGACACTTCACTCGTTTGGGGGTAGTAAACAACACAGAGACGTGAATTGAATGACCGTTGACGTTGTGTACGCGGGGTGATAGCAGCGATGTTGAGCAAAGCCAATTTAACATACCTTGCTCACAGACATCATTCAAAATTTAAATGGCAGTGAGGTATTTTAACACCCAGTCTCAGTCTGATAACTTGCTATTATTGTTTCATATAAGTCTAGTTTTTGGCACACCTTTCTAATTTAAGATTAAGCTCATGATATGCTCTTTGCTAACGAGCTATGCTAGCTATATTAGGATCATAAACCGTGACTAGTGCATAATATTGTCACAACTCATTTTCGCGGAATGACTGGATATATACACACTAGACGAATATTTTGCTATGGCATGCATTGGTTGGAATGTTCTTCCGTGAAATGTGACCGCTTTCCCCCCTTTTGCTTTTTTTTGGGCACATCAGCGATTTCAAGATAAATATCCGAGCGAGCATGCTGTTGCGTACGAAGAGAGGATTTTGATCGCAAATTATGTGAACGCCGTTCTGGACCGCTAATAAGGTGAGCAACTTGTTCATAAATTCTGCATTTAGACTAAAAATGTGCTTTAAAGGGTTTTAAACGAGCTGGTTGGTTAACTATGACATCTGTCAAGCAAGTGAAGAAAATCCAGTGTTTTGATGAAATGTTCGAAAAAGCTTTGTTTGTTGCCGCTGGTAACGTTACGTAAGTTAATGCTAAATAGAAATGTTGCGGTATGCATTCACAAGGTGTTTTTTGGGAACTGATTATGTGTTCGTTTCATAGAAATGAACTATCTGTAGTACGCTACCTGCTGTTAGATCATCTCAGTTAACCTCGCTCACAATAGTGTTCGTTGCACGTGCAAATTGCGCGCGCCT